>NC_092334.1:173245000-173545000 GCF_046630445.1 Rutidosis leptorrhynchoides | reverse complement strand
TTTCCTACAATATTGAATCTCAATACTGATACGTAAGCACTCATACTTTATCTTTTATATATTAATTAGGTATCCATGTCTAGTGCTCGAGTATATATATTTATATATGCTAGTATGCTAAATTTCGTCGTTAATCAGTTTATAATGAATCACTAATTAAATACATATATTACTGGTAAAAGGTATATGATATACATGTTTTTGGAAAGCTGGCGAAAAATCAATAGCTTTTCATTTAGATATTGAATAGTTTCGATGAACGGATTAAAAGATATGATCAACTGAATTACGATAGATGTTAATTGAAATTGCTTTTGAATCTACAATTAAGATTTAATCAACTTGTTTACGAGACTGATAAAGTGAACTTTTAAAAATTACCAACCGAGTAAATGAATCCTTATATAAGGCACGTCTCGTTTTGTTGAACTATTGTCAAAATTGACTTTTTGAAACGACTTTGGATAACTATTATATGTCGATCTCGAGCATTAGGATTGTGATACACTATAACCTGACCTAGCTTGATAGACATTTATTGACCAACATATGTTCTCTAGGTTGAGATCTACGATTATTTGGTAATCCGAGTTTCGATCACATTTTGATGAACGACTTTATATGCTGCTAAGGTGAGTTTCATTTGCTCCCTTTTTAAATTGCTTTTGCAATCTATATTTTTGGGCTTAGAATACATGCACTTTATTTTAAACGCAATGGATACAAGTACATACTAAATTCTACACTGAGTTTGAACCGAAAATCCCTTAGCTTTTGGTAACTTGTAACTGTCGCTTATAAGAACTGGTGGGCGCGAGTAGTTGTATATGGATCCATAGGGCTTGACATTCCCGTCTGTTCCAGGTATAGAAACCCCAGCCTGAACTATAAAATAGACGTATGCTATTTGAGTTTAGTACATGCTAGTTTGCGTGTATTGTACATGTTGGTTGCATGTATGTTAAAACAGGGGTACTTATTATAACGTTAAAGCTTAGTTACCAGGGTGCTCAATCTTGTAGAATATTTTGATAAACGTTTCTGGATGAAACAACTGAAATCTTGTGATCCACTTTTATATACAGATTATGCAAAACACTAAAACTATGAACTCACCAACCTTTGTGTTGACACTTGTTAGCATGTTTATTCTCAGGTTTCCTAGAAGTCTTCCGCTGTTTTCTTATATGATAGACAAGCTATGTGCATGGAGTCTTACATGGCATATTTTTCAAGAAAACGTTGCATTCACCAAATCATCACCATGTATCTTATTTTGACTGCATTGTCAACGGAAGTACTGTTGTAAACTATTATTTAGGGTGATTGTCTATATGTAGAAATCATCAGATGTCGAAAACCTTTGATTTAAATATTCATATATGGTTTGCCTTTTTAAAAGAATGCAATGTTTATAAAACGTATCATATAGAGGTCAAATACCTCGCAATGAAATCGATGAATGACGTGTTCATCCATATCGATAAATAAAATGACAGTAAATAAAAGTACGATGAGATATAAATTAAGAGAATTATGCTTATTTAAACTTCTGTAATCATGATGTTTGACGTGTTGATTTTAATTTATTACCATGGTTTAATTGTCCTTTGTCCTGGATTATTCGATATGTCCATCTGGTTTTGTCCATAATAGTCCATCGTTCATAATTATAAAGTGCGAGAGTCTTCGCCAAATTAACCTTATACACGAAGTCAAATATTCCAACTAATTGGGGACTTAAACTGTAACAAGGTCTTAATACTTTGTTTAATGAATACACCAGGTTATCAACTGCGTGTAATCCAAGGTTTTAATACTTTGTTAACAATTACACCAATTACCCTTGAATGTAATCCACCCCTGTTTTAATGATTCCATTGACTTTTAATCCATCCCCGTGTCCGGTCAAATGAATAATTATTGGTATTTATAAATATCCCGCCCACCGTACCCAGTCAAGCATATGTGGTTATATATAAATACGTCAAATTATAAATCTCTATATTAAATCAACGAGATATCATTTAATTAATATAAAGCCCATTAATAGCCCATAGTCCAATTTCTACAAGTATCGGTCTTTTGTTCAAACCCCAATTATGATCCAAAGCCCGATAACCCCGTCTTTAATATTTAGTCCAACATCACGATTACTTCGGTTTGAATAAGCATAATAATAACTTAGCTACGATACATTAATTTAAAAAGGTTTAACATAACTTACAATGAGTATTAATAGAGCGTTACACGGATAGAGTTTTGACTTACAAAACCTTAAAACATTCGGCACTATAACCTTATTATTATTATTATTATTATTAACTTAATATTAAAATTATAATTATAAATATAAATATATTGAGGGAGATTAAGAGATCAGTGATGAAGGTGTGTTTCTCTCGTCCGAATTCGATTGCTATTTATAGCACATGACCAATAATTTGGGGCCATGCGATCGCATAGCCTGAGAGTGTTATTCCCATGCGATCGCATGGAGGCCTAGGACAGCTCACATTCTTTTGTTTTCTTGTTTGCCGACGTTTTATTTAATATATATAATATAATATATATAATTTTATATAATTATATATATATATTATATTATATTCTTGTGCATAGTTTACTTGTAATTTTAGGTCCGTTGCGTCGCGCGTTGATACTCGACTTATGTCCCAGTTCTGGATATTCGAACGTCCTTTCGTACGCTTAGATATCCTGTACTTTGTGTTTTGCGACTTGTACTTTTATAATCTTTAGACGTTTCTCATCAATAAATTGAACCACTTGGATTGTATCTTGTACATTTTAGCGTTTTGGTCATTTGCGTCTTCAAATCGTCGAATCTGTCTTTTGTCTTCACCTTTTATTATTTAAACGAATATCAATTATAAATAGAACAATTGCAACTAAAAGCTTGTCTTTCTTGAAGGATAATGCTATGAAATATATGTTCGTTTTTAGCATTATCAAATATTCCCACACTTGAGCGTTGCTTGTCCTCAAGCAATATAGAACTGGAATATAACTTTACTAGAATCACTTCTTTATTCTTCACACTTTGTACATCAGTGATTTTGATACGGGGGTATGAACAATGATAGTAACATTGTGGTTTATAGTTCCACATGACTATGAAAATTTAGATCCTTTAAGGAAATTGGATCTTTATGAAAATATTTGATCTTTTGAAAATTCATTCTAGCTTTTACCCTAGATAAGTTTTTCAGAATAACCCTTCACCGGTGTTTGCAAAATATTTTTGTGGGTTTTGTGAGTTTCAGATTTGAAAATTTTAGCTCAAAACTTATGGTTTTGTGTCACTCACTTGCTAATCCTGGTATTAGGAAAGCAACACGTCCAGTATACTTGCTCCGTATATTACCTTTCGGTAAACTACCATCCGGTTGTAAAGGAAAGTGTTGAACAAGCAACTGTTAAGGCAATGTCTAATGACATGCAGATGTTCATGATCCATAACGTGTCAGATGCAATTACTATCCTTTGTAGGAGAATTAGCAAAGATCACCCTATAGTTTTTCAGTCTGACACAAGGTCCTGTCTTCGACCATGCTATGCAACCACCGTTCTTACAGGTTGACACCTGATTTGGTTCAGGTGACCTAATGAATTCCAGGTGAATTCCTAGGATTTTATGTTCAATGGTAATGAACGCAATAAAAATATGTTTTCAGAAAATAAATCGGTTTAAATTTTTATCAAAATATTTTCTCGTTCAAGCTCAAGTTTAGATATCATTGAATTCTATGAGTTTGAATTCTCAATCTTTAAGGTCAATCTCAAGGATTGAGTAATATCAGTCTTAAAAGCTGATTTTTGATCTTTAAGGAGATTATCCTTTCTGGGGATCTGATTCATTAGTCTTATAAGCTAATTTACATGGTGCCCCCCATTGTACGAGACAGATCCTCTCATGGTTAGGATAAGTCTGACCACTTGGCGACCCTGTTTGATGCTGAGGTCCGTGGATTTCCAGCTAATTTTCGAGAAAACTTTTCAAGGTTTTTTGTAGACTCTACAACTGGTCTGGACGACAACTTCCTGACCTAAATCAAGAAGTGCGTGTCTTTTTCTCGGAAGACTTTACTTCTTTTTAAATTCCATTTATATTACAATAAACTGGGTAAAACTGATTAATATCGTCCAAAACAAAAGTATCTTCAATTATTTGTACAAAAATATGTGATATATGTTCTAAATAACTTGGTAAATTTTTCCCACACTTGGCTTTTATTTTTCTTTCTTTGCCTTTTTATTCTCTTCAATTCCATTTTAAATGAATTCAAGCGTTTTAGGTTGTTTCTCAATTTATGTCCTTTTCGAGGTACCAATAATTTCGGTATTAACACCTAGTTTTATCGTTCATAAATATGTATAAACATGATTTTGAGTTCATTTAGTTCAAAATTTTTAAAAAATTTACTTGAAGTGGGTAGTCAGTATATAAGACTAGGGCTGTTCTTTATTATCAGAGAGCACTAGATTCTAATACAACTACTGCGTTACTAGTAAAATTTAACGGTGGCTATTAAACCAAGTGTATAAGTCCAATTTTTTTAAAACCAAAAGAATTTAATCCCTTCCCACACTTAAGATCTTACAATGCCCTCATTTGCAAGAAATCAGTAACAATTTAAATTATTGAGGGTGATTAGCGTAGAAAAATGATTAAATTTTACCAAAGTTTCCAAACATATTGTTGTTTGTTTGAATGATAAATGGTGCACATCATTTTTTCATTCCTGCAGTTGTTATTTCACATATATTTTGCACCTTGTCGTCAAAATTAGTTGCTTTTGCTGAACTTAATGCCTGTCTTTGAAAGTTCGTTGTTTTACCCTGTTGTGTACAATTCACAATATAGATATAATACAAATATAAACATGCATGGTAATTTGAAATTGGACTTAATATCCCACTTTCAAATTATAAATATGAAATATTAGTATAAAATAATAAAAAAATGTTAAAAATTACATAAAAGTATCAAAATATCAAATGTTTAAACATAAATAGATAAAAGTGATAAAAGATAAGAAATCACCAATGAAACTGTATCAATCTGGATATGGATTCCAGTTCATGTCATCGCTCAGGTTCCATGGCTGGTGATAGGTGTCCTGATAGGCTTGGTTGGGGTCGTACAGGTTAAAGGGTGGTCGTATATCAGGCTGATGTGGTGGATAGTATGCAGGCTAAGTCGGGATATAGTTATGTGATACCTGATATGATAGCTGGCTCATGATCTGGTGCTGATGAACTTGCCAGCTATCGTGTTGGCATCGCCTGGATTTCTCATACTCATCTGCGGCTCTCCACTGCTCATACTGACGATGCCTAGCCTGGTTATTCATTTCCACCTCATCTATATGCTGATAAACATTAGTATAACTGTCCCTAATGACATCCTTAATGTCATCTGCTTCCTCCATCTCCTCATCCAAACCCCTCTCTACATGTGGATGGGTGCTCTGATATGGTAATAACATATTGTGTCTCCGTTTTAGTACCTTTGCACCTTGATAAACCTGCAATACTATTCTCTCGGCTTGTTCCTCGATCTCTACCATTGGACCCCCTTGCTCTTTATCTACACCTAAGTACTCTCCAATGAGAGTAACAAAAATACCTCCCCCTATAATACTTCCTGCTTGCATGCCCTCAACAACTTTAGACAAATAGTGGCCAACGCAATAAGGAATATTAACAAAGCCCCTCAGGTCTCGAATACACTTAAGATAGAATAAATCATTTTGGGTCATTTTCTCCTTATTTCTACCCCGTTGTGTAATTGAGTTTGCTAAAAATCTATGTATTATCCAGAGTTCGGCTCTATCAATATATAGGTAGGAGTGTCTTCCACCCCGCGTAAATTCCCTAAATTATGACATACGCCTCCATATGGCGTCATTGTCAAAATTCCTATCTACTCTCTCACCTTCGGCAATTAAACTATTACAATCAGGTGTACTTATCTCAGCGGGGGTGTAGAATAATAAAGCTCTAGCCATGTCTAACATGGACATCCTGTACATTCTACCGCCTAACAAAAATCTAATAAAACTTTTATCTCCTAACATAGTAACCTGATTATTTAACTCTATAGTGCTAAGCAATTCAACACACCATTCTCTATATATAGTCCTACGCATGGTAAATAGGCGGATCCAGTCGTTAAATACAGAATTACCATACCTTTGAACTAGTAAACATCTAACCGAGTCGGCTAGGCCAACCGCTTCCAAAGGCTCACAATCGATTATCAGAGAGCACTAGATTCTAATACAACTACTGCGTTACTAGTAAAATTTAACGGTGGCTATTAAACCAAGTGTATAAGTCCAATTTTTTTAAAACCGAAAGAATTTAATCCCTTCCCACACTTAAGATCTTGCAATGCCCTCATTTGCAAGAAATCAGTAACAATTTAAATTATTGAGGGTGATTAGCGTAGAAAAATGATTAAATTTTACCAAAGTTTCCAAACATATTGTTGTTTGTTTGAATGATAAATGGTGCACATCATTTTTTCATTCCTGCAGTTGTTATTTCACATATATTTTGCATCTTGTCGTCAAAATTAGTTGCTTTTGCTGAACTTAATGCATGTCTTTGAAAGTTCGTTGTTTTACCCTGTTGTGTACAATTCACAATATAGATATAATACAAATATAAACATGCATGGTAATTTGAAATTGGACTTAATATCCCACTTTCAAATTATAAATATGAAATATTAGTACAAAATAATAAAAAAATGTTAAAAATTACATAAAAGTATCAAAATATCAAATGTTTAAACATAAATAGATAAAAGTGATAAAAGATAAGAAATCACCAATGAAACTGTATCAATCTGGATATGGATTCCAGTTCATGTCATCGCTCAGGTTCCATGGCTGGTGATAGGTGTCCTGATAGGCTTGGTTGGGGTCGTACAGGTTAAAGGGTGGTCGTATATCAGGCTGATGTGGTGGATAGTATGCAGGCTAAGTCGGGATATAGTTATGTGATACCTGATATGATAGCTGGCTCATGATCTGGTGCTGATGAACTTGCCAGCTATCGTGTTGGCATCGCCTGGATTTCTCATACTCATCTGCGGCTCTCCACTGCTCATACTGACGATGCCTAGCCTGGTTATTCATTTCCACCTCATCTATATGCTGATAAACATTAGTATAACTGTCCCTAATGACATCCTTAATGTCATCTGCTTCCTCCATCTCCTCATCCAAACCCCTCTCTACATGTGGATGGGTGCTCTGATATGGTAATAACATATTGTGTCTCCGTTTTAGTACCTTTGCACCTTGATAAACCTGCAATACTATTCTCTCGGCTTGTTCCTCGATCTCTACCATTGGACCCCCTTGCTCTTTATCTACACCTAAGTACTCTCCAATGAGAGTAACAAAAATACCTCCCCCTATAATACTTCCTGCTTGCATGCCCTCAACAACTTTAGACAAATAGTGGCCAACGCAATAAGGAATATTAACAAAGCCCCTCAGGTCTCGAATACACTTAAGATAGAATAAATCATTTTGGGTCATTTTCTCCTTATTTCTACCCCGTTGTGTAATTGAGTTTGCTAAAAATCTATGTATTATCCAGAGTTCGGCTCTATCAATATATAGGTAGGAGTGTCTTCCACCCCGCGTAAATTCCCTAAATTATGACATACGCCTCCATATGGCGTCATTGTCAAAATTCCTATCTACTCTCTCACCTTCGGCAATTAAACTATTACAATCAGGTGTACTTATCTCAGCGGGGGTGTAGAATAATAAAGCTCTAGCCATGTCTAACATGGACATCCTGTACATTCTACCGCCTAACAAAAATCTAATAAAACTTTTATCTCCTAACATAGTAACCTGATTATTTAACTCTATAGTGCTAAGCAATTCAACACACCATTCTCTATATATAGTCCTACGCATGGTAAATAGGCGGATCCAGTCGTTAAATACAGAATTACCATACCTTTGAACTAGTAAACATCTAACCGAGTCGGCTAGGCCAACCGCTTCCAAAGGCTCACAATCGATTATCAGAGAGCACTAGATTCTAATACAACTACTGCGTTACTAGTAAAATTTAACGGTGGCTATTAAACCAAGTGTATAAGTCCAATTTTTTTAAAACCGAAAGAATTTAATCCCTTCCCACACTTAAGATCTTGCAATGCCCTCATTTGCAAGAAATCAGTAACAATTTAAATTATTGAGGGTGATTAGCGTAGAAAAATGATTAAATTTTACCAAAGTTTCCAAACATATTGTTGTTTGTTTGAATGATAAATGGTGCACATCATTTTTTCATTCCTGCAGTTGTTATTTCACATATATTTTGCATCTTGTCGTCAAAATTAGTTGCTTTTGCTGAACTTAATGCCTGTCTTTGAAAGTTCGTTGTTTTACCCTGTTGTGTACAATTCACAATATAGATATAATACAAATATAAACATGCATGGTAATTTGAAATTGGACTTAATATCCCACTTTCAAATTATAAATATGAAATATTAGTACAAAATAATAAAAAAATGTTAAAAATTACATAAAAGTATCAAAATATCAAATGTTTAAACATAAATAGATAAAAGTGATAAAAGATAAGAAATCACCAATGAAACTGTATCAATCTGGATATGGATTCCAGTTCATGTCATCGCTCAGGTTCCATGGCTGGTGATAGGTGTCCTGATAGGCTTGGTTGGGGTCGTACAGGTTAAAGGGTGGTCGTATATCAGGCTGATGTGGTGGATAGTATGCAGGCTAAGTCGGGATATAGTTATGTGATACCTGATATGATAGCTGGCTCATGATCTGGTGCTGATGAACTTGCCAGCTATCGTGTTGGCATCGCCTGGATTTCTCATACTCATCTGCGGCTCTCCACTGCTCATACTGACGATGCCTAGCCTGGTTATTCATTTCCACCTCATCTATATGCTGATAAACATTAGTATAACTGTCCCTAATGACATCCTTAATGTCATCTGCTTCCTCCATCTCCTCATCCAAACCCCTCTCTACATGTGGATGGGTGCTCTGATATGGTAATAACATATTGTGTCTCCGTTTTAGTACCTTTGCACCTTGATAAACCTGCAATACTATTCTCTCGGCTTGTTCCTCGATCTCTACCATTGGACCCCCTTGCTCTTTATCTACACCTAAGTACTCTCCAATGAGAGTAACAAAAATACCTCCCCCTATAATACTTCCTGCTTGCATGCCCTCAACAACTTTAGACAAATAGTGGCCAACGCAATAAGGAATATTAACAAAGCCCCTCAGGTCTCGAATACACTTAAGATAGAATAAATCATTTTGGGTCATTTTCTCCTTATTTCTACCCCGTTGTGTAATTGAGTTTGCTAAAAATCTATGTATTATCCAGAGTTCGGCTCTATCAATATATAGGTAGGAGTGTCTTCCACCCCGCGTAAATTCCCTAAATTATGACATACACCTCCATATGGCGTCATTGTCAAAATTCCTATCTACTCTCTCACCTTCGGCAATTAAACTATTACAATCAGGTGTACTTATCTCAGCGGGGGTGTAGAATAATAAAGCTCTAGCCATGTCTAACATGGACATCCTGTACATTCTACCGCCTAACAAAAATCTAATAAAACTTTTATCTCCTAACATAGTAACCTGATTATTTAACTCTATAGTGCTAAGCAATTCAACACACCATTCTCTATATATAGTCCTACGCATGGTAAATAGGCGGATCCAGTCGTTAAATACAGAATTACCATACCTTTGAACTAGTAAACATCTAACCGAGTCGGCTAGGCCAACCGCTTCCAAAGGCTCACAATCGATTACCCGATGCATTTCAATATTTTTGTGGTAAAGGATGTGCATGTTCTTTTGAAATTTCGGGTACTCTGTCCAACAACGATCGAATCTTAGGTTGGAATGTAACTGTTGTTCATTTATAAGTAGGTGCGTAATCCTCGGGTGAGGCTGAAATTGACGATAATGAGTGTAAACAATTGTTCCGGCTCATGATATGGTAAATGTTGATCATAATGTTGGTGTTGTTCTTGTTGTGTCTCAGGTGGCATCTCTGGCTGTGGTTCTTGCTGTGGCTCTTGATCAGCTTGTCTAGACGATGATGCATCGTCAGTATCCGTATTTCTCTGCAAAACACATTAAACACAAAATTTTTGCATCCAAATATGCATTAGTGTTAGCAAAATAACAAATTAAAACAATTACAATAACATGTTTAATTCATATTAAACTTATACACATTTTCATATTTTTATCAATTCTACAATTTTTCAAATAAGCACATATGAAAATGTATACAATGTTCATAAGCATTCATCTCAAATAACATGTTAAAATAACCATTACTAGCAATTAAACAAGTTTCAAATGGCAATTATAACAAAATAATCAAGTTCATGAATTTTAGACTTAAAAAGTCCACTTTGATTCTCAAAAATTATGTTTAGGATCAAAGTTTGGATCATTTAGCAACTTAAACATGTTACACTATTTAATTTAACAATAATTCATAACAAAAATCGGCCATAACCTGCTTATATCAAAAAGCCCCAAATTGCTCAAGAACACAAACACTAGATTTCTAAAATTTTTGAAGTTTAAGACTTCAAATCATGTCAAATAGTATCAATCTAGGTTATACAAGCATAATATACTAACAATTTAACTCTAATTAAACTAGAAATCATCAAACTAAGATTATTGCAATTAATTGTAATTATCACTAAGATTAGGAAATTTAAGAGTTTAGGAGTGAAATTTCTACCTTCTTCCTTCCAAATTCAAGAAAAGGCATGATTATAGCGGATTGTAGTAACAAATTTCGTGAATTTTGGTTGAAAATTGGTGATTTTTGAGAGAGTTTGAGGTTGTGTTCGTGTAATTGTGTGTGTGTGAAATGGAGACAGAGAGCAACTCGCTGGAACTTATGATCTTGACCAGTCCAGGGTGCCCATTCGATCGAATGGCTCCCCTTTGCAAATCCCATGCGATCGCATGGGGCCTGGAGTTTTTTTTATTTTTTAATTTTTTAAATATAAAACCTATAATATATAAAACAATTAATTAATTAATTTAAAATTTTATTTCTTTTTAGATTGAAGTCGTTTCGGTACATTTACCTAGTTCGTTCCTTGACAAAATTTTAAAATTTGTCATTTTAAAGCGATTGTTTTAAAAGCAAAGATTTTTGGGTTTTTTTAATGTTTTTGGCATACTTTAGATCAATAAAATTAAAAATAATGATAATAAAATTTCTCGTCCCGCCCTCGGGTAAAGCAATTTTGGTTCAGCGACCTAGTCTTCAACTCACAACGAATTCTAAAAATCAATTTTTATAACTTAATGAAATAAAGTAAATTTTGTTTTTAAATTTAAAATGCATAAAATTTCATATAAATACTATTAATATTTTTATACATTAGTTTTACAAATTAAATTTAAAATGCATAAAATTTCATATAAATATTATTAATATTTTTATACATTAGTTTTACAAACTTATATTTAAAATAATATAGTTATATATTAATTTTAAAAACAAGGTAAAAATAAAATAAAAATCTTTTTGGTCTTTTATCCCACTTTAATCAATCAAATATTAACAAAAATATACGTCCCTCTTTTGGGTAAAGTAATTTCAGCTATATTACCCAGTTTTACTCCTGACGAATTTTTGAAATATTTTGAGTTGATTGATTAAAGATATTTATACCTTATGAATAAACGGTAAATTTCGCAGTGATGAATTAAACCTTTGTATGATATCAATAATTTCGGTTTATTATGCCTAATTTTATTGAATATCAATTTAATACTTTATAGTGAACGATTCAGCGTTTATTATCAAAAGGTTAAAAGCAATAAATAAAAATAAAATAAAAACTGTACATACTTACCTGTGAGATAGAATTCTCAGAGACCTGCTTTAGTCGACTCATAGGAGAGTCATTCGATTTCATTTTCCATAGCTACATAAGCGTAACCACGAATTTTCAATAACTTTTCTTCTAAACATATGAACGGTCCTTCTCTGCATAGAGTAACGAATTCAGAATTGGAATGTGTTTGATTGTTCAAACAATTCCCTTCGTGTGACCATTTTCCGCATTTATGACATCTTTCAAGGTGTCATGCTCTTCTTTTTGTTGCGGATTTTGATTTTCCTTTACCAAAATGTGTCTTATTATGATTGTTCCTGAGTTCTTTCCTTACTTCATCCATTTTGCCTCTTATGAATGATACCAGTTCACTAGGGAAGATGTTATTATTACGTTTAGTAATCATAGCATGTAGTAGTAGACCATGGTTTAAATCAAAGGAATTCTTCATCTCGTAAAACCTAAATGAAATAAAAATTCAGAATGGAGGGAGAAGACTAGTTCTTTAGGGTCTGCTAGGGAAAGACCATTCGGATTCCATTCTCGATAACTACACGAAAACAGAAAATCTAACTCTAGACAGCATTATATTATCCTTTAAAATATTTGAATCTCCCCACACTTAGTTAGCTGTGGTGTCGAAATTGTGATTAACTTCATTGTTAATTTCAATTGGAACATCAACAACTTGCATATCTCTGACTTTTGCTTCAAGCCATTTGTTAATTTCCTCTGTAACATTCACAAATTCAATTAACATCGCCTTTTCTTTAGGTAACAAATTGGATACTAATCGGTTACATAACTTAAAGTTCCCCTTAATCCTAGAATCTTGAATCCGTTTATAAAGTTTCTTCGTTGAACTGTTAAAAATGGGGTCATCTAATTTCGTATAAACAATGGGGTTCTTTGTTATCGAGTCATCATTAGGTGTTTCTTCATCTTCCCCACACTTAGGCGTTTTTATTGGTTCAACAGTTTTGGTTGGTGGAGATTTAAACTTTCTGTTCACAAAGGTGACCGATTTATCACCATCCCTAAGTGTCATTCTACCTTCTCTTACATCAAAGAACGCCTCGGTGGTTGCTAAAAATGGGCGACCTAAAATTAGAGGAATATCAAGGTCTTCCTCCATATTGATAACTATGAAATCTGCAACAAAGGTCAAACTTCCCACTTTAAAAAGTAAATTATTGGCTATTCCAACCAGGTGATTAATGGTTTGGTCAAATAATTGAACACCTATTCTGGTTGGTCTTAATTTACCCACACCTAATCTTTTGTATAAGGAAAGAGGCATAACATTCGCACTCGCTCCTAAATCTGCAAGCCCATTATATATAGCACCATCATTAAGCAAGCAAGAAATGATAAATTCACCTGGGTCTCCTACTTTAGTAAGTAGAGTTGGTTTGTTAACCTTTTTCGGGTGATATTTTCTTGGTTCTTTCACTTCTACTTGAACTTCTTGTTCATATTTTTCTTCATTTCTTGGAATGGGAGGTTTATATAGAAATTCTTCTTCATCACTCCAATTTGAAATCTCTCCATCTTCCACTTTTGGTTTTTCACATGTTGTTAAAAACATATTTATGTTTTCATTCTGAGGGTTTTCTTTGGTGGCGAAATTATGATTAACTTCATTGTCAACTTCCATCGGACCATGTATGTAATGTTTAACTCTGTGACCATTAACTTTAAATTCAATCCCATCTGAATTTATTAATTCTATTATTCCGTATGGGAAAACTCTTTTGACTATAAATGGTCCAGACCATCTTGATTTCAATTTTCCATGAAATAGCTTGAATTGTTAATTGAAAAGAAGAACTATGTCTCCTTCCTTAAATTCTTTTGAACTTCTGATTCTTTTATCATGCCATTTCTTCGTTCTTTCCTTATAGATTTACGAATTCTCATATGCATCATGTCTTAATTCTTCTAATTCATTTAGTTGACTTAATCGTAAACGTCCAGCTTCATGTAAATCAAGATTACATGTCTTCAAAGCCCAAAATGCTTTGTGCTCAATTTCTACTGGAAGGAGACATGCTTTTCCGTAAACAAGTTTAAAAGGAGTGGTACCAATTGGAGTTTTGTAGGCTGTTCTAAAAGCCCAGAGTGCATCCTCCAATTTCATGGACCATTCCTTCGGATTTGATCCTACGATTTTTTCTAGAATACGTTTTAAAGCTCGGTTGGTATTTTCAACTTGTCCACTTGTTTGTGGATGATAAGTGGTTTAGATTTTATGAGTTACTCCATATCTTTTGAGAACTTTCTCAAGTTGATTATTACAGAAATGAGTACCCCGATCACTTATTAAAGCTTTCGGTGTTCCGAACCTAGCAAAAAGACGTTTTAAGAAGTTGACTACAACTCGTGCATCGTTAGTTGGGAGAGCTTGTGCTTTCGCCCATTTAGATACAAAATCAATGGCTACGAGAATGTAGAGATTATTATGAGATTTTGGAAATGGACCCATAAAGTCAATACCCCAAATGTCAAATACTTCACATACTTGTATGACATTTTGTGGCATTTCATCACGTTGACTTATTTTTCCGGCCCTTTGACAAGCATCACAGGATTTGCAAAGAAGGTGTGAGTCTTTGTAAATTGTAGGCCAATAGAATCCAGCATCATAAACTTTTCTTGCTGTGAGTTGAGGCCCATAATGCCCTCCTGTTGGTCCTGTGTGACAATGGTTTAAGATTTGACTAGCTTCATCCCCGAATACACATCGGCGTATTATTCAATCGGGACAACTTTTAAACAAATGTGGATCTTCCCAAAAATAATGTTTTATAACACTAAAGAATTTCTTTCATTTTTGGTACGACAACCCTTTTTCAAGGAATCCACATACTAAGTAGTTTGCAAAGTCTGCAAACCATGGAATTTCATTATAATCAATTTTCAAGAGATATTCATCAGGAAAGTTATCTTGTATAGCCGATTCATTTAGAACTTCTAATTCAGGATTTTCAAGGCGAGAAAGATGATCAGCGGCGAGATTTTCTGCTCCCTTTTTGTCTCGGATTTCAATATCGAATTCTTGTAAGAGTAAGATCCAACGGATTAATCGTGGTTTGACATTTTTTTTTTTTGAAAATAGGTATCTAAGAGCAGAATGATTAGTATAGACCACCGTTTTGGCTAGAACGAGATATGAACGAAATTTTTCAAAAGCAAAAACGATAGCAATGATCTCTTTTTCAATAGTTATGTAATTCGTTTGTGCTCCTTGTAACGTCTTACTAGCGTAATAAATAGGTTGAAATCGTTTTTCAATTCTTTGTCCTAAAACGGCTCCCATTGCAAAATCACTCGCATCGCACATGAGTTCAAATGGTAGATTCCAATTTGGAGTTATCATGATCGGTGCATTAGTGAGTTTTTCTTTAAGAATATTAAACGATTTTATGCATTCATCTGAAAAGATGAATGGAGCATCCTTTTCTAGGAGTTTATTCATAGGAGTGGCAATTTTAGAAAAATCTTTTATGAAACGTCGGTAAAAACCGACATGCCCTAGAAAACTCCTAACTCCTCTAACATTGGTGGGATGTGGAAGCTTAGCAATTACATCTACTTTAGCTCTATCCACTTCAATTCCTTCCTTTGAAATTTTATGACTAAAAACGATGCCTTCTTTAACCATGAAATGGCATTTCTACCAATTAAGTACTAGATTTGATTGTTCGCATCTAATAAGCATTCATTCAAGATTAATTAGACATGATTTAAAAGTATCACTGAAGACTGAAAAGTCATCCATGAAAACTTCCATGCATTCTTCAATCATGTCATGAAAAATCACCATCATGCACCTTTGAAAGGTTGCAGGGGCGTTGCAAAGTCCAAATGGCATGCGCTTGTAAGCAAAAGTACCATAAGGGCACGTGAACGTAGTTTTCTCTTGGTCCTCGGGTGCTATTGGAATTTGAAAATATCTGGAACCGTCAAGAAAATAATAGTAACTATTTCCGGCTAATCTTTCCAACATTTGATCAATGAAAGGTAAGGGAAAGTGATCTTTTCTGGTGGCATCATTTAATTTTCTATAATCAATACAGACACGCCATCCTATTATAGTCCTAGTAGGAATAAGCTCATTTTTTTCATTTTTGATGACAGTCATGCCACCCTTCTTAGGTACACATTGAACTAGGCTTACCCATGGACTATCAGAGATTGGATAAATTAAACCAGCATCGAGCAGTTTAATAATTTCTTTCTTAACAACATCTTGCATATTAGGATTTAGTCTTCGTTGGCGTTGAACACATGTTTTATGATTTTCTTCCATAAGGATTTTATGTGTGTAATACGAAGGACTTATACCTTTAATGTCATGAATCTTCCATGCAATAGCTGGTTTATGAGCTTTTAGCATAGAAATGAGTTGAGATTTTTCATTTTCAGTAAGAAAAGACGATATTATTACAGGTAATTCATATTCACCATGTAAATAAGCGTATTCCAAATGGGTTGGAAGTGGCTTTAACACTAACATCGGTGGTTCTTCTATCGATGATTTGTATCGATATCTGTCTTCCTCTTTCAACATTTGAAGTTCTTCTATTGTTGGTTTGTATTCATTAGCTATGAGTTCGGCTAACATTTCAGCTTCATCAATTGGTTCAGTTCCTTCTCCTAAAGAACATTCTCCTGTTCCTTGTAATTCTGGAAATTCTTGTAATAATTCTGCATGTGAATCTATAGTTTGAACATAATAACAGGTATCATCTGCAGATTGCGGTTGTTGCATGACTCTATCAACAGAAAAGGTAACACTCTCGTCCTCTATACTTAGGGTTAGTTTCTTACCAAACACGTCTATTATTGCTTTAGCCGTGTTTAAGAATGGTCTTCCTAATATAAGAGGAACTCGAGAATCTTCTTCCATGTCTAGAATAACAAAGTCTACTGGAAATACTAAAGTACCAACTTTAACTAGCATGTTCTCCATTATCCCTCTAGGATATTTTACTGATCGATCGGCTAGTTGTATGTTTATTCGTGTTGGTTTCAATTCTCCAAGGTCTAGTTTAGCGTATAATGAATATGGCATTAAATTTATACTAGCACCTAAGTCTGCCAATGCTTCTATTGAATTAAGACTACCCAGAAAACATGGAATTGTGAAACTTCCTGGATCTGATAATTTTTCTGGTAGTTTATTCAACAGCACTGCAGAACAATTAGCATTCATTGTAACAGCCGAGAGTTCTTCCATTTTCTTTCTATTTGTGATTAGATCTTTTAGGAATTTAGCATATCTTGGCATTCCTGAAATTACATCAATGAAAGGAAGATTGACATTTATTTGTTTAAACATATCCAAGAATTTGGATTGCTCGGCTTCAAGTCTTTCTTTTCTCATTTTACTCGGGTAAGGAAGTGGTGGTTGGTATGGTTTAACATAAGGTTTAGCCTTAACTGTGTTATCTTCATTAACCTTTTCAACTACGTGTTCTGATTCCTTCTCTTGCTCAGGCTGTGGTGCCTGTGTAGTAGGAATAGAGTCATCAGAAATTACAGGTATTTCAGGTGGTTTAAGTGTAATACCACTTCTTGTGGTAATGGCTTTAGCTGTTTCATTTCGGGGGTTAGCATTTGTATCGCTAGGTAGACTCCCCGATTTTCTTTCACCTATCAACCTTGCTAGGTTACTCACTTCTTGTTCCAGATTTTGGATTGAAGCTTGTTGATTTCTAAATGCTTGAGTATTTTGTTCATTAGTTTGTTTCTGATATGTAAAAAACTGCGTATGAGACTCAACTAGCTTCGACATCATATCTTCTAAATTTGGATTTTTATCATCGGTCTGTGGTGGTTTATTTGGAAAAATAAGTCTTTGCTGGTTGTAAGTGTTATTAGATACTTGATGATTGCTAGGACCTTGTTGGTTGTTGTATGAAACATTTCGGTTATAATTCTGATTTTGATTGTAGTTTAGTCTTGGCGGTTGATAATTATTTTGATAATTATTTCCAGGCCTTTGGTTTATATATAAAACATTCTCTCTTTGTTCCATTGTTTGTTCTATACTGAGACAATCTTTTGTCAAATGTGGTCCTCCACACTGCTCACAACTAATTTGTATTGCGTGAATATCTTTAGTCATCTTTTCCATTCGTCTCTCGAAAGCATCTAACTTTGCGGAAATGGAATCCAAGTCATGGCTAGAATCGGCTCTAGCCGCTTTAGATGAGCGAAAAATATCTTTTTCTTGATGCCGCTCATGTGAGTGGGAGGCTGTGTTATCAATAATTTTGTGAGCTTTAGTTGCGGTTTTCTTCATAATGGAATCACCAGCTGCTGTGTCGATGTCTTTTCGTGTAGCAACGTCGCATCCTTGGTAGAATATTTGCACTATTTGATAAGTGTCTAAACCGTGTTGAGGACATCCTCTCAACAACTTTCCGAATCTTGTCCACACCTCATATAATGTTTCATTTGGCTTTTGCGCGAACGTAACAATTTCTCCTTGAAGTCTCACGGCTTTAGATGCCGGAAAGAATCTTTTAAGAAATTTCTCAACTAAAACATCCTATGTGTCAATCGCTCCTTCAGGTAACGATTCTAACTAATCTTTGACTTCTCCCTTTAAAGTCCAGGGAAATAACATGAGATAGATCTGTTCATCCTCAACTTCTCTGATTTTGAATAGAGTACAAATCCTATTAAAGGTTCGAAGGTGTTCGTTTGGATCTTCTTTTGGTGTACCACTAAATTGGCATTGATTAGTTACCATGTGTAGGATTTGTCCCTTGATTTCATAATCTGGCACATTAATGTCTGGTTGAGTAATGGCATGACCTTGGCCAGTGCGTGTAGCTCTCATTCAATCTTCCATACTTAGAGGTTCCTGATTTTTCATGATTGAAATTGTTGAATCTGAATCACTAGAGGATTCTGATTTAATGGTTTCTTCCTCGACAATCTCTGGTTGAATGAATGGAGGTTCAGGAGGAATTATTAGTGGTTCAGGATCTCTGAATTGTCCTTGAATATCCTACGGGTTCTCAATTGTGAGGTCGGGTTCAAAAAATGGATTATCGGAAATATGAATTGGAGTACTTGGTCGACTAGATGATGATTCTAAAGAAAAATTAATGGCGACAATATTGGCTAGATGTCTTGATAGAGTTACAGGTGGTGAACGTATGAAAGGTGGTGAAAGTTTTGCTCGGTGCATTCACTGAATATCTTATTGGTTATAAAGATAAAAATTATTAAAGTTATCAAATTAATAAACTTTTCTGATTTTGCTCACGTTTCGAATAGCCAATAGATGCAGCAGGTAGCCAGGACCCTTTAAATCGGAAGCCCACAACTCGCCACTAACAAATCCAACAATTACTACGAACCAGAAAATTTTGGATGTCTATCAATTTAACCGCTTAAAATAATTTTTCCGTCGAAATTTTGAAGAAGATAAAAATCTATGTCCTAAAAAGTAGAGCGTAGAAATGAAAAAGAAAAAGCGCGTCGAAAAACAAGAAGTCGAAAATAAGCGTCAAAACTTAAAAGTCTAAAAACTAAAAATTAAAACTTGCGTCTAAAGGCATTAAAGCTTAAAAGGAATTCTAAATGAAAAACGGCAATTACTTAAATAGGCACTAAGATCTATAAACTGCGTCACAAAATTCTAAAGCACCTAAATCTTAATCTAAAGAAAAAGCACTTAAGGGATTTTACGGCAAAGCTTAAAAATCTAGGAATATAAAATACTACGCCAAAAACTAAGTTTAAATCTACTTACGAATGATAAATATACAAATTACGAATTAAACGATTAAAATATACAATTTATAAAAAGAATAAAAAAATGATAAAATTACTTATTTTTAAAAAAATATTATTTTTATATTATTATTTTATAAAAGTAATAATTTTATATTAATAAAACTAATTAAAATTTAATATTACTAAATATAAATTAAAACTAAACTTAAAAACTAATTAATTAAATTAAACCCTAGTTAGGTTAATAATAATAATAATAATTAATTTAAACCCTAATCCGTATTAATTGTGAAATGTCCCGTTCATATTGATTATAAACGTTCCATATTAATTGATTTCGTTGCGAGGTTTTGACCTCTATATGAGACGTTTTTCAAAGACTGCATTCATTTTTAAAATAACCATAACCTTTATTTTATCAATTAAGGTTTTAAAAACATTACGTAGATTATCAAATAATGATAATCTAAAATATACTGTTTACACACGACCATTACATAATGGTTTACAATAGAAATATATTACATCGACATATGTTTCTTGAATGCAGTTTTTACACAATATCATACAAACATGGACTCCAAATCTTGTCCTTATTTTAGTATGCAACAGCGGAAGCTCTTAGTATTCACCTGAGAATAAACATGCTTTAAACATCAACAAAAATGTTGGCGAGTTATAGGTTTAACCTATATATATCAAATCGTAACAATAGACCACAAGATTTCATATTTCAATACACATCCCATAAATAGAGATAAAAATCATTCATATGGTGAACACCTGGTAACCGAAATTAACAAGATGCATATATAAGAATATCCCCATCATTCCGGGACACCCTTCGGATATGATATAAATTTCAAAGTACTAAAGCATCCAAAACTTTGGATGGGGTTTGTTAGGCCCAATAGATCTATCTTTAGGATTTGCGTCAATTAGGGTGTCTGTTCTCTAATTTTTAGATTACCAAACTTAATAAAAAGAGGAATATTCGATTTCGATAATTCAACCATAGAATGTAGTTTCACGTACTTGTGTCTATTTTGTAAATCATTTATAAAACCTGCATGTATTCTCATCCCAAAAATATTAGATTTTAAAAGTGGGACTATAACTCACTTTCACAGATATTTCCTTCCTCGGAAATAAGATTTGGCCACGGATCAATTCATGAACCTATACAAATATGTACATATATATCAAAGTATGATCAAAATATAATTACAACCATTTTTATTATGTTTTAAAGATTTGAGTGTATTAAGTCAGCTGTCCTCATTAGTAACCTACAACTAGTTGTCCACAGTTAGATGTACAGAAATTAATCGATATATATTATCTTCAATCAATCCATGACCCAGTGTATACACGTCTTAGGCTAGATCACAACTCAAAGTATATATATTTTTGGAATCAACCTCAACCCTGTATAGCTTACTCCAACATTACTGCATATAGAGTGCCTATGGTTGTTCCAAATAATATATATACAAGGGTCGATATGATATGTCAAAACATTTTCATACGTGTCTATGGTATCCCAAGATTACATAATATATTAGAATACATGTATAATACAATATAAGTTAGCTAGGATATGATTTGTATAGATTTGTTAAACATTTCCCGTAGCTAAAAAGATCAATAATATCCAATCTTGTTTTACCCATAACTTCTTCATTTTAAATCCGTTTTGAGTGAATCAAATTGCTATGGTTTCATATTGAACTCTAATTTAAGAATCCAAATATAAAAAGTATAGGTTTATGGTAGGAAATTTAAGTTACATGTCAATTACTAAAGAGGTAGTCATTTTCGTTGAAAGAACGACATCTTGATGACCATTTTGAAAAACATACTTTCACTTTGAGTTTAACCAAGATTTTTGGATATAGTTTCATGTTCATATGAAAAATAATTTTCCCAGAAGAACAATTTTTAAATCAAAGTTTATCATAGTTTTTGATTATCTAAACCAAAACAGCCCTCGGTTTCACTATGACGGCGTATATCCGATTTTATGGTGTTCATCGTGTTTCCAGGTTTTAAATCATTAAGTTAGCATATCATATAGATATATAACATGTGTTTAGTTGATTTTAAAAGTCAAGTTAGAAGGATTAACTTTTTTTTGCGAACAAGTTTAGAATTAACTAAACTATGTTCTAGTGATTACAAGTTTAAACCTTCGAATAAGATAGCTTTATATGTATGAATCGAATGATGTTATGAACATCATTACTATCTCAAGTTTTCTGGATTAAACTACTGGAAATGAGAAAAATAGATCTAGTTTCAAAGGATCCTTGGATGGCTTGAAAGTTCTTGAAGCAGAATCATGACACGAAAACAGTTCAAGTAAGATTTTCACTCGAAATAAGATTGTTATAGTTGTAGAAATTGAATCAAAGTTTTGAATATGAATATTACCTTGAATTATAAAGATAACCTACTATAAATAACAAGGTTCCTTGATCTTAGATGATTACTTGAAATGGATTAGAAAGCTTGGAAGTAGACTTGCAAACTTGGAAGTATTCTTGATTTTTATGAAACTATACTTATGGAATTTATGAAGAACACTTAGAACTTGAAGATGGAACTTGAGAGAGATCAATTAGATGAAGAAAATTGAAGAATGAAAGTGTTTTTATGTGTTTTTGGTCGTTGGTATATAGATTAGATATAAAGGATATGTAATTTTGTTTCCATGTAAATAAGTCATGAATGATTACTAATATTTTTGTAATTTTATGAGATATTTGATAAGGCTAAAAAGGAACATATATTTCATAGCAATATCCCTCCTAAATAATAGATTTTTATATGTAATTGTATTATATTTTTATTGTAATTGTTTAAATAAATAAATGTGAAGACGAAGCACGAAGATTAAAGAATTGAAGAAAAAGTGCCACTAAAGCCTGAAAAGTGCCACTAAAGCCATAGTACACTTAAAAGTGCCACTAAAAAGTGAGTAAAAGACTCGCACGGATTTTGAAATTTAAGGAGAACAATTTTTGTGCAAATTACAAATCGCGAAACGTAAAGTGCACGATATAAAATAGTACGAAAGGACGTTTGAAAATCCGGAACCAGGACATGAGTCAACTCTCAACGCTCGACGCAACGGACTAATAATTACGAGTCAACTATGCACGAGAATATAATATAATATTTAAATAATTATATTAATTATTTAAATATTATAATTATATAAATAATATGTCGGCAAAGCAAAGTTCCAAACTTGGAAGAGCTGTATTCACGATCTCCGCGACTCGCGGAGATCCCAGCCTTTTTCTATCGCGACTCGCGGAGCACAAGATTTCAGAAATTCCTATAAAAGGCTCGAGCATTTGGCCGAGTAAAAGAACATAATAATAATAACACTCCGTAGTATAATATATATATATATATATATATATATATATATATATATATATATATATATATATATATATATATATATATATATATATATATATATATATATATATATATAGTATAGTGTAGTTTTATATTAGATTAGTTTTGGGTTATGCAAAGGTTATTTTACGGGTTTTTGAAGTCGAAATTCTGTCCTTGTAACACTACGCGATAAATACTCAATGTAAGTTATGTTCTCCTTTTTAAATTAATGTCTCGTACTTAAGTTATTATTATGCTTATTTAATCCGAAGTAATCATGATGTTGGACTAAAAATATTAAAATTGGGTAATTGGGTTTTGTACCATAATTGGGGTTTGGACAAAAGTACGACACTTGTGGAAATTAGACTATGGGCTATTAATGGGCTTTATATTTGTTTAACTAAATGATAGTTTATTAATTTTAATATAAAGATTTATAATTAAACGTCCCTATAAATAACCATATACACTCGATCGGACACGATGGGCGGGGTATTTATATGTACGAATAATCGTTCATTTAACCGGACACGGGAATGGATTAATAGTCTATGGAATTATTAAAACAGGGGTAAAATTATGTACAAGGACACTTGGCGTAATTGTTAACAAAGTATTAAAACCTTGGGTTACACGCAGTCGATATCCTGGTGTAATTATTAAACAAAGTATTAAAACCTTGTTACAGTTTAAGTCCCCAATTAGTTGGAATATTTAACTTCGGGTATAAGGATAATTTGACGAGGATACTCGCACTTTATATTTATGACTGATGGACTGTTATGGACAAAAACCAGACGGACATATTAAATAATCCAGGACAAAGGACAATTAACCCATGGGCATAAAATTAAAAATCAACACGTCAAATATCATGATTACGGAAGTTTAAATAAGCATAATTATTTTATTTTATATTTCATCGCACCTTTAATTATTCGTCATTTATATTTTTTGTTATTTATTTTATTTTGTTAATTAAATTTACTTTACGCTTCGCTTAAAATATAAAATCGACAAACCGGTCATTAAACGGTAAACCCCCCTTTTTATATATTATTATATATATATTTATATATTTTTGTACAAATGTAATTATTTAAAAATATAGTGTAACCGTCTCTCTGTGAAACGAACCGGACTTACTAAAAACTATACTACTCTACGATTAGGTACACTGCCTATAGTGTTGTAGCAAGATTTAGGTATATCCCATTTGTAAATAAATAATTAAAACTTGTGTAATTTGTAACGTATTTCGTAGTAAAATATAGTACTATTTCGTACACCCCGCTGCACACATCAAGTATTTTTGGCGCCGCTGTCGGGGAAACTCTTAAACACCGGAAGCGCAACGCTAATATAAAGAAAAAAAAAGATTTTTAGTTTACTTTTATTAAAATTCGTTTTTATAAAAATACGTTTTAAATATTCGAAAATATAAAAAGAAAAACAAAAATATAAGTATTTTTAAGATTTTGTTAAATATTTAAGTTTTATAAAGTTTCTTTATTTTTATATAAGTTTTATTTAAGTATTTTGTTTTTATTTAAAAACATAAAAAGAAAAAAAAAAGGTCAAATTTAAAACTGTACCAGGGTTGAATTTTGGAACCCCGCGACTCGCGGAGTTTGCTGCTTGGAATACCGCAACTCGCGGAGCCACTCTGACACCGACAGAAACCCTAATCTGCATTTAATTAGGAGTAATTAATTATTATTATTATTATTTTAACCCTAATTAGTTTAATTATTATTATAATTTAGTTTAAGTTTTAATTTAATTAGTATAATTAATTATAATTAGTTTTAATAAAAATTAATGCTTTTATAAAATAATATAAAAATAATATTTTTATAAAAATTTGTAACTTTTTACAACTTTTTGTATATTTTTATATTTTGTCCCTTTTTAATCGTTTTAGCGTAATATTTGTATTTTTAGCTCATATTTAGTTTTAAACTTAGTTTTTGCCATAGTTATTTTTACTTCTAGATTTTTAGGCTTTGCCGTAGAATTCCTTAAATGCTTTTTCTTTAGACTAAGATTTAGGTGCTTTAGAATTTTGCGACGCCTTTTTAAGTTTTAGTTTCTTTTTAAGTTATTTCCATTTGGGATATAGTTTTTCCTGTAAGCTTTAATATTTTTATACGACTTTTACCTATGTATCAATTATCATTCCAATTAGTAATCTCAATTTGCGATTATAATTTTAAGTTAGTTGTAGTAATAAGGTTAGGTTAGTCAAGTGTTTTTAAGTTTTATAAGTTTCTTTTATTTTTCCGTCACCTTTTATTTTTCAACCATTTTTCTTTTTCGACCTTTTTTCGACGCGCTCTTTTTCTTTCTTATTTCTCGCTATTCTAGTTTTAGGACATAGATTTTTATTCTACTTCTTATCTAATTTTCTTAAAATTACGAAAATTTATTTTAAGTGGTTAAATTGATAGACATCAAAATTTTCTGGTTCGTAGTAATAGTTGGATTTGTACGTGGACCGGGTTATTGGAGCCAAACAGTCATCAATTATATTGAGACCAAACGAATCCTGCCCCTCTGCTGCATCTTTTGACTATTCGAAACGTGGGCAAAATCAGAAAAGTCTATTGATTGGATAACTTATTATAATTTTTCTTTCCTTTTAAAAACTAATAGGATATTCAGTGAATGCACCGAGCAAGACGTTCACCACCTTTTGTACGTTCACCACCTGTAACTAGATCAAGACATTTAGCAAATATTACTGCCGTTGATTTTTCTTTAGAATCGTCATCCAGTCGACCAAGCACTCTAGTTCAAATTTCCGATAATCCATTTTTTGAACCCGACCTCACAATTGAGAATCCGGAGAATATTCAGGAACGATTCGTAGATCCTGAACCATTAAATTTTCCTCCGGAACCACCAATCATTCAAACAGAGATTGTTGAGGAACGAACCATTAAATCAGAATCCTCTAGTGATTCCGATTCAACAAATTCAATTATGGAGAATCTGGAACCTTTAAGTATGGAAGACCGAATGAGAGCTAAACGCACTGGCCAAGGTCACGCAATTACTCATCCAGACATTAATGCGCCAGATTATGAAATCAAAGGACAAATTCTACACATGGTGACTAATCAATGCCAATTTAGTGGTGCGCCGAAGGAAGATCCAAATGAACATCTACGTACCTTTAATAGGATCTGCACACTATTTAAAATCCGAGAAGTTGAGGATGAACAGATATATCTCATGTTATTTCCCTGGACTTTAAAGGGAGAAGCCAAAGATTGGTTGGAATCGTTACCTGAAGGGGCGATTGATACATGGGATGTTTTAGTTGAAAAATTTCTTAAACAATTCTTTCCTGCATCTAAAGCTGTAAGACTTCAAGCAGAAATAGTTACGTTTACACAGAAGCCAAATGAAACTCTATATGAGGCGTGGACAAGATTTGGAAAGTTGTTGAGAGGATGTCCGCAACATGGTTTAGACACCTGTCAAATAGTACAAATATTCTACCAAGGATGCGACATCACTACAAAAAAAGACATAGATATAGCAGCTGGTGGTTCTCTTATGAAAAAAACCGAAACTGATGCTTACAAAATTATTGATAACACTGCTTCCCACTCACATGAGTGGCACCAAGAAAAAGATATCGTTAGATCATCTAAAGCAGCTAGAGCCGATTCTAGCCATGACTCAGATTCCATTTCCACAAAGATAGATGCTGTGGAGAGACGAATGGAAAAGATGACTAAAGATATTCACTCAATACGAATTAGTTGTGAGCAGTGTGGAGGACCACATTTGACAAAAGATTATCTCAGTATTGAATTAACAATGGAACAAAGAGAGAATATTTCATACATAAACCAAAGACCTGGAAATAATTATCAGAATAATTATCAACCGCTAAGACCAATTTACAATCAAAACCAGAACTATAACCGAAATATTCCATACAACAACCAACAAGGTCCTAGCAATCAACAAGTATCCAATAATACTTACAATCAGCAAAGACCTAATTTTCAAAACAAACCACCACAACAAACCGATGATAAAAAGTCGAATTTAGAAGATATGATGACAAAGCTAGTTGAAACTCAAACGCAGTTTTTCACATCTCAGAAACAAACTAATGAACAAAATGCTCAAGCATTTAGAAATCAACAAGCTTCTATTCAAAATCTGGAACAAGAAGTAAGTAACCTAGCAAGGTTAATAGGTGAAAGAAAACCGGGAAGTCTACCTAGTGATACAAATGCTAATCCCTGGAATGAAACAGCTAAAGCCATTACCACAAGAAGTGGTACAACACTTAAACCACCTGAAATACCTGTAACTTCTGATGAAGCTATTCATACTCCACAAGAACCCCAACCTAATCAAGATAAGGAAAAAGAACCGGTAGTTGAAAAGGTTAATGAAGATAACACAGTTAAGGCTAAACCTTATGTTAAACCATACCAACCACCACTTCCTTACCCGAGTAAAATGAAGAAAGAGAAACTTGAAGCCGAGCAATCCAAATTCTTGGATATGTTTAAACAGATAAATGTAAATCTTCCTTTCATTGATGTGATTTCAGGAATGCCTAGATACGCTAAATTCTTGAAAGATCTAATCTCAAATAGAAATAAAATGGAAGAACTCTCGGCTGTTACCATGAATGCTAATTGTTCAGCAGTGCTGTTGAATAAGATACCAGAAAAATTATCTGATCCAGGAAGTTTCACAATTCCATGTTTTCTGGGTAGTCTTAGTTCAATAGAAGCATTGGCAGACTTAGGTGCTAGTATAAATCTAATGCCGTATTCACTATACACTAAACTAGACCTTGGAAAATTGAAACCAACCAGAATAAGCATACAACTAGCCGATAGATCAATAAAATATCCTAGAGGGATAATGGAGAACATGCTAGTTAAAGTTGGTACTTTAGTATTTCCAGTAGATTTTGTTGTTCTGGACATGGAAGAAGATTCTCAAGTTCCTCTCATATTAGGAAGACCATTCTTAAACACGGCTAAAGCAATGATAGACGTGTTCGGTAAGAAATTGACCCTAAGTATAGAGGACGAGAGTGTTACCTTTTCAGTTGATAGAGCAATGCAACAACCACAATCTGCAGATGATACATGTTATTATATTCAAACTATAGATGCACATGCAGAATTGTTAGAAGAATTTCCAGAATTACAAGGAACAGGAGAATGTTCTTTAGGAGAAGTTAATGAACCAATTGATGAAGCTGAAATGTTAGCTACACTTATAGCTAATGGATATGAACCAACAACAGAAGAAATTCAAATGCTAAAAGAAGAAGACAGATATCGATACAAATCATCGATAGAAGAATCTCCGAAATTAGAGTTAAAGCCACTTCCAAATCATTTGGAATACGCTTATTTACATGGTGAATCTGAATTACCTGTAATAATATCGTCTTCTCTTACTGAAAATGAGAAATCACAACTCATTTCTGTGTTGAAAGCTCATAAACCAGCCATTGCATGGAAGATTCATGATATTAAAGGAATAAGTCCTTCGTATTGCACACATAAAATCCTTATGGAAGAAGGTCATAAAACGTATGTGCAACGCCAACGAAGACTAAATCCTAATATGCAAGATGTAGTTAAGAAAGAGATTATTAAACTGCTAGATGCAGGTTTAATTTATCCAATTTCTGATAGTCCATGGGTAAGCCCAGTTCAATGCGTACCTAAGAAGGGTGGCATGACTGTCATTACAAATGAGAAAAATGAGCTTATTCCTACTAGGACTGTAACAGGATGGCGTGTATGTATTTATTATAGAAAATTAAATGACGCCACCAGAAAAGATCACTTTCCCTTACCTTTCATAGATCAAATGTTGGAAAGATTAGCCGGAAATAGTTACTATTGTTTTCTAGATGGATTTTCCGGATATTTTCAAATTCCAATAGCACCCGAGGACCAAGAGAAAACCACATTCACGTGCCCTTATGGTACTTTTGCTTACAAACGCATGCCATTTGGACTTTGTAACGCCCCTGCAACCTTTCAAAGGTGTATGATGGCGATTTTTCATGACATGATAGAAGAATGCATGGAAGTTTTCATGGATGACTTTTCAGTCTTCGGTGATACATTTGAAACATGTTTAGCTAATCTGGAACGAATGCTTATTAGATGCGAACAATCAAATCTAGTACTTAATTGGGAGAAATGCCATTTCATGGTTAAAGAAGGCATCGTTCTTGGACATAAAATTTCAAAAGAAGGAATTGAAGTGGATAGAGCTAAAGTAGATGTAATTGCTAAACTTACACATCCCACCAATGTTAGAGGAGTTAGGAGTTTTCTAGGGCATGCCGGTTTTTACCGACGTTTCATAAAAGATTTTTCTAAAATTGCCACTCCTATGAATAAACTCCTAGAAAAGGATGCTCCATTCATCTTTTCAGATGAGTGTATCAAATCTTTTAATATTCTTACAGAGAAACTAACTAATGCGCCGATCATGATAACACCAAATTGGAATCTACCATTTGAACTAATGTGCGATGCAAGTGATTTTGCAATGGGAGCCGTTTTAGGACAAAGGATTGAAAAACTATTTTAACCTATATATTATGCTAGTAAGACATTACAAGGAGCACAAAGGAACTATACAACTACTGAAAAAGAACTCCTTACTATTGTCTTTGCTTTTGACAAATTTCGATCATATCTCGTTCTAGCAAAAACGGTGGTCTATACCGACCATTCTGCTCTTAGATACCTATTTTCAAAACAAGATGCTAAACCAAGATTAATCCGTTGGATCTTACTCTTACAAGAGTTTGATATTGAAATCCGAGATAAAAGAGGAGCAGAAAATCTCGCCGATGATCATCTTTCTCGTCTTGAAAATCCCGAATTAGAAGTTCTAAATGAATCGACCATACAAGACAACTTTCCTGATGAATATCTATTGAAGATAGATTATAAAGAAATTCCATGGTTTGCAGACTATGCAAACTATTTAGTATATGGATTCCTTGAAAAAGGATTATCGTACCAAAGACGAAAGAAATTCTTCAGTGATATAAAACACTATTTTTGGGAAGATCCACATCTGTTTAAAAGTTGTCCCGATGGAATAATACGCCGATGTGTATTTGGAGATGAAGCTAGTAAAATATTAAACCATTGTCACACAGGACCAACAGGAGGGCATTATGGGCCTCAACTAACAGCAAGAAAAGTTTATGATGCTGGATTCTATTGGCCTACAATTTACAAAGACTCACACCTTCTTTGCAAATCCTGTGATGCTTGTCAAAGGGCCGGAAAAATAAGTCAACGTGATGAAATGCCACAAAATGTCATACAAGTATGTGAAGTATTTGACATTTGGGGTATTGACTTTATGGGTCCATTTCCAAAATCTCATAATAATCTCTATATTCTCGTAGCCATTGATTATGTATCTAAATGGGCGGAAGCACAAGCTCTGCCAACTAACGATGCACGAGTTGTAGTCAACTTTTTAAAACGTCTTTTTGCAAGGTTTGGAACACCAAAAGCTTTAATAAGTGATCGGGGTACTCATTTTTGTAATAATCAACTTGAGAAAGTTCTTAAAAGATATGGAGTAACTCATAAAATCTCCACCGCATATCATCCACAAACAAGTGGACAAGTTGAAAATACCAACCGAGCTTTAAAACGTATTCTAGAGAAAACCGTAGGATCAAATCCGAAGGAATGGTCCATTAAATTGGAGGATGCACTCTGAGCTTTTAGAACAGCCTACAAAACTCCAATTAGAACCACACCTTTTAGACTCGTTTACGGAAAAGCATGTCATCTTCCAGTAGAAATTGAACACAAAGCATTTTGGGCTTTGAAGACATGTAATCTTGATTTACATGAAGCTGGACGTCAACGATTAAGTCAACTAAATGAATTAGAAGAATTAAGACATGAAGCATACGAAAATTCGTTGATCTATAAAGAAAGAACGAAGAAATGGCATGATAAAAGAATCAAAAGTTCAAAAGAATTTAAAGAAGGAGACAGAGTTCTTCTTTTCAATTCACGATTCAAGCTATTTCCTGGAAAATTGAAATCAAGATGGTCTGGACCATTCATAGTCAAAAGAGTTTTCCCATACGGAACGATAGAATTAATAAATTCAAATGGAATTGAATTTAAAGTTAATGGTCACAGAGTTAAACATTACATACATGGTCCGATGGAAGTTGACAACGAAGTTAATCACAATTTCGACACCACAGCTAACTAAGTGTGGGGAGAATCAAGTCTTTAAAGGAAAATATGTATTTCTGTTAGAGTTAGATTGTCTGTTTTCGTGTAGTTCTCGAAAATGGAACCCGAATGGTCTTTCCCTAGCAGACCCTAAAGAACTAGTCTTCTCCCCCCATTCTGAATTTTTATTTTTTTTTAGGAAATGAAGACTGCCTGTGAACTAAACCATGGTCTAATGCTACACGCTTTGATCACTAAACGTAATAATGACACACTACCGAGTGAAATAGTATCAGTAATCAGAGAAAGATTGGACGGAGTTAGAAAAGAATCCAGATGCGAAGATAATAAGTTACAATTTGGTAAAGGAAAATCAAAATCCGCAGCGAAAAGAAGAGCACGACACCTAGAAAGATGTCACAAATGCGGAAAATGGTCACATGGAGTAAATGTTCAAATAATCAAACCTATTCAAACACCGAATTTGTTACTTTATGCAGAGACGGACCGTTCATATGTTTAGAAGAAAAGACACTGAATGCTCGAGGTTACGCCTATGTAGCCATGGAAAACCAATTAAACCGACTATCTTATGAATGGGATAGATCATATAACTAAGAAATCTATTTCACAGGTATGTTTGTACAGTTTTTATTTTATTTTTTTTATTTTTAACCTTTTGATAATAAACGCTAATTTGTTCACTATAAAGTATTAAATTGGTATTGAATAAAATTAGGTTTGGCGACCGAAATTATTGATATCATTCAAAAATTTATTACATCACTGCGAAATTTAACGTTTATTCTTAAGGTATAAATATCTTTAATCAATCAACCCAAAATATTTCAAAAATTCGTCATGAGTTAAATTAGGTCATGGAACCGAAATTACTTTACCGAAAAGAGGGGCGCATATTTTTGATAATATTTGATTGATTAAAGTGGGATAAAAAGCCAAAAAGATTTTTAATTTTATTTTTACCATGTTTTTAAAATTAATATATAAATCTTAAATTAATATTGTAAACTTTGTAAAAACAATATATTTCCAACTGTAAAAATTAATATAAGTTTGGTGTGAATTTATAATATGAATTTTTAAATTAAGTTTGGTGTGAATTTTTAATTTTTAAAATATGAATTTTAATTTTATGCATTTTAAATTTTAAGTTTGGTGTGAATTTTTAATATTAATTTTGAATTTTATATTTAAATTGTGTGAATTTAAAAACAAAAATTTACTTTATCTCATTAAGTTAAAAATATGATTTTTAAAATTCGTCGTAAATTGAAGACTAGGTCTTTGAACTGAAATTGCTTTACCCGAGGGAGGGACGAGAACTTTTATTATCATTATTTTTAATCTTATTGAATTAAAGTATGCCAAAAACATTAAAAAACCAAAAATCTTAGCTTTTAAAACAATCGCTACAAAAAGACAAATTTTAAAATTTTGTCGAAGGACGGACTAGGACATCGATCCGAAACGACCTCGTCTTAAATAACAAGGGAAACAAAATTTTAAAATTAATTACTTAATTGTTTTAATTAGTATAAGATGTTTAAAAAAAAAACAAAACAAACTCCGCGAGTCGCGAAGTTTGAAGGGTAATATACCGCGACTCGCGGAGGGACCGAAATACAGAAAAAAAATAAAACGCAAAGAACTGATCAGTCTACACCACAACTGAAACATACAGCGAAAATACTCCGAAAAAACCCGCAAAAACACCCCCAAAATCACAATTTTTAACCGTTAATCATCAAATCTTTTACTAAAATCATGTTGAGAAGGATGCTATCAAGGAATTACTCAAGAAAAACGGTAAATTTCTACACTTAAACACCATTTAATTCAAAAATTAGTGTTCTTGAGCAAATTTTTTCCCAATTTGATTTTGATGCTTTTTAGTGTAATTATGCTTAAATTGCTTATGTATTATGCTTGTATAACCTAGATTGATGCTATTTAACATGATTAGAAGCCTTAAACTTCAAATTTTGAGTAATCTAGGGTTTGTGTTCTTCAGCAAATTTGGGGCTTTTTGATATAAACAGGTTATGGCCGATTTTTGTCACGAATTGTTGCTAAATTAAGTAGTGTAACATTTTTAAGTAGTTAAATGATCCAAACTTTGAGCCTAAACATGATTTTGAGAATTAAAGTGGACTTTTTCAAGTCTAAAATTCATGAACTTGATTTTTGAAAGATAATGCCATTTGAAACTTGTTTAATTGCTAGTAAAGATTATTTTGACATGTTATTTGAGTTAAATGCTTATGAACTTGGCGAACATTTTCGTATTTGCTTATTTGAAAAAGTGTAGATTTGATGAAAATATGAAAATGAGCTTAAGTTTGATATAAATTGATCATGTCATTGTAATTATTTTGAATGATGATTTTGCTGACACTAATGCATATTTGGATGCACAAAAATTGTGTTTAATGTGTTTTGCAGACTGAAAGGGGTGAATCTTCATCCCAAGCTCGCAATGCTCCTGCTGAGAATGCGGAACAACAGGAGGTGGATAACTTTTACAAACAAGATATACCTCATCCAGTCATGACATTTTCTGATATGCACTTGGAAGATTTGCACCCGAACCTGAGATTTGACAGACTTTGGATAGATTATCCAAAATACCAAAGGGGTTTGCATACTCTTCATTCTAAAGTTGTTGAGGTACCGAGGGTCATAGAATGGGGACCATTAGAAGCTGTAGAATTGGCCGGGCCAATTAGGGAATTACTTGCACAGAGGTATGGTAATTCTACTTTTAATGACTGGGTACGTTTATTCACCATGCGTAGACCTGTATATAAAGTATGGTGTGAAGAATTGTTGTGTAGTATAGAATTAAATGATCGGGTAGCTAGTTTAACCGATCGATCTTTTATTAGATTTTTGTTAGGAGGTTCGATGCGCCACATGTCTTTACTAGACATGGCTCAGGCTTTACGTATATATACGCCTAAGGAGTTAGCATCTGCCGATTGTAGAGGGTTGATACTAAATGGTAGAAAGATAGATGAAAATTTTGATACACATGGTGTATGGAGTCAAATGACAAGCCATCACCGATCCAAAGGGGGAAATTACTCTTATTTGGATATAGATAGAGCTGAATTAAGAGTGATTCATAGGTTTTTAGCTAATTCGATTACACAAAGAGGTAAGAACAAGGAAAAGGTAAATGAACAGGATTTGTTTTACCATATGTGTATTCGAGACCCACAAAGCGCTGTAAGTATACCTTATTGTGTGGGTTATTATTTATCAGCTATGGTTAGGGGGATGAGACCGCATAGCATAATAGGAGGTGGTATTTTTATTACTTTGATTGCTGAATATCTCGGTGTGGATATAAGTCGGGAGGGATTATTAGTCGAAGAACCAGAACCCCGCGATACAATAGGTTTAAATGTATACCATGGTGCGAAAGTTTTGAAGAGGCAAAATAACGCCACAGTACAATACCATGGTAGACATCCACAGGTTGAGAGAAACCAACAGCAAGGTAATGTAGGAGGGGGAAATGAAATGCAAGAAATGCAAAGGTTTATAGCTTCACAGGAGTACGAAAATGCTAGACATCGAGCATTTGAAGATTGGCAAGTTCATCAAAACCAAATCATAGCTCATTGCCAACATATAGGTAGAAACTATATTCCTACTCCAAAACCCATATTCCCTCCCTGGTCTATAGAGATGCAACCACCGTATCCTACGTATAACCCTGCCGAAGCATTTTATAGCACCTATGGTTATGCATGGAACCCCTATTGGTATCAGTATCATCCCTAGTCTACTTAGTTTTATTTATTTTATAATTTGTAATGTTGATACGTTTAATACTTATGTTAATATTGTAATAGTTTTTATAATTTTCTAACTTTTATTCTTAGATTTTAATAATTTTTGAATGTGGGGTAATATACCAAACTTCAAAAATATGTATATATGTTTGCAGTTTATCTTATGTACACAACAGGGTAAAACAACGCATTTTCAAAGACTGGCATTAAGTTCAGCAAAAGCAACTAATTTTGACGACAAGATGCAAAATATATGTGAAATAACAACAAGACGGAATGAACAAATGATGTGCACCATTTATCATTCAGCAAACAAACGCCAATATATTTGGAAACTTTGGTAAAATTTAATCATTTTCACACAAATCACCCTCAATAATTTAAATTGTTACTGATTTCTTGCAAATGAGGGCATTGCAAGATCTTAAGTGTGGGGAAGGGTTATAAATTCTCTCGGGTTTACACTTAGTTTTATTTGCCAAATTTTGTGAAAATTTGGAAAAATTTTCAACTAAATGAATTTAAAATCATGTTTATATATATTTATGAACGGCGAAAACTAGGTGTTAATACCGAAATTATCGTTACCTCGGAAAGGACATAAATTGAGAAACACCCTAAAACGATTGAATTCATTTAAAATGGAATAAAGGAGAATAAAAAGGGAAAGAAAGAAACTAAGTGTGGGGAGAATGTACCAAGTTATTCAATTAAAAACTATATATCACATGTTTCTGTAAAGTTATTGCAGGTGCTTTTGTTTTGGACTAAATTAACTGTTTTACCCGATTTACTGTAATATATTTGAAAGAAAAGATGGATCTACACGATGAATCAATTCCATCATTAAAAGGAAGTAAAGTCTTCCGAAAAAGACACGCGCTTCTTGATTTAGGTCATGAAGTTGTCGTTCAGACCAGCTGTAGGTTGACGAAAAATCTAGAAAAGTCATCTCTAAAATCAGCAGGAAATCCACGGACCTCAACATCAAACAGGGTCGCCAAGTGGTCAGATTTATCCTAACCATGAGAAGGATTTATCTCGTACAATGGGGGGCACCGTGCAAATTAGCTTGATAAGACTAATGAATCATATCCCCAAAAAGGATAATCTCCTTAAAGATCAAAAATCAGCTTTTAAGCCTGATATTACTCAATCCTTGAGATTGACCTTAAAGATTGAGAATTACAAACTCATGGAATTCAATGATATCTAAACTCGAGCTTGAACGAGAAAATATTTTGATCAAAAATAAAACCGATTTGTTTTCTGAAAACCCATTTTCAATGCGTTCATTACCTTTGAACGTAAAATCCTAGGAATTCACCTGGAATTCATTAGGTCACCTGAACCAAATCGGGTGTCAACCGTAAGAACGGTAGTTGCATAGCATGGTCGGAGACAGGACCTTATGCCAGACCAAAAAATCATAGGATGATCTTTACTATTGCTCCTACAAAGGATAGTAATAGCATCCGACACGTTTATAGACCATAATCAAAAGCAAGTCACGGGACATTGCCTTAACAGTTTCTTGTTCATCGCTTTCCTTTACAACCGGACGGTAGTTTACCGAAAGGTAATATACGGAGCAAGTATACTGGACGTGTTGCTTTCCCAATACAAGGTTAGCAAGTGGGTAACACAAAACCACAAGTGTTGAGCTAAAATTTTCAAATCTGAAACCCACACAACCCACAAAAATAATTTGCAAACACCGGTGAAGGGTTATTCCGGAAAACTTATCTAGGGTAAAAACTAGATTGAATTTTCAAAAGATCAAATGTTTTCATAAAGATCCAATTTCCTTACGGATCTAAATTTTCATAGTCATGTGGGACTGTAAACCGCCTTTCAAATGTGCACTTTTCTTTGGAAACCGAAAGTAAATCGGCTATTTGATTGCAAGTGTCGTTGACCTAAACCCGAGGCAACTGTAGATGACACACCCACCTTTAACCATGGTTCTATCGTTACTATCATTGTTTATACCACCATATCAAAATCACTAATGTACAAAGTGTGATGAATAAAAAAGTGATTCATGTATGTTTTTATTTCAAGTTCTGTATTGCTTGAGGACAAGCAACGCTCAAGTGTGGGGATATTTGATAACGCTAAAAAGGAACATATATTTCATAGCAATATCCCTTATAAATAATAGATTTTTATATGTAATTGTATTACATTTTCATTGTAATTGTTTAAATAAATAAATGTGAAGACGAAGCACGAAGATTAAAGAATTGAAGAAAAAGTGCCACTAAAGCCTGAAAAGTGCCACTAAAAAGTGAGTAAAAGACTCGCACGGATTTTGAAATTTAAGGAGAACAATTTTTGTGCAAATTACAAATCGCGAAACGTAAAGTGCACGATATAAAATAGTACGAAAGGACGTTTGAAAATCCGGAACCAGGACATGAGTCAACTCTCAACGCTCGACGCAACGGACTAAAAATTACGAGTCAACTATGCACGAGAATATAATATAATATTTAAATAATTATATTAATTATTTAAATATTATAATTATATAAATAATATGTCGGCAAAGCAAAGTTCCAAACTTGGATGAGCTGTATTCACGATCTTCGCGACTCACGAAGATCCCAGCCTTTTTCTATCGCGACTCGCGGAGCACAAGATTTCAGAAATGCCTATAAAAGGCTCGAGCATTTGGCCGAGTAAAAGAACATAATAATAATAATACTCCGTAGTATAATATATATATATATATATATATATATATATATATATATATATATATATATATATATATATATATATATATATATATATATATATATATATATATATATATATATATATATATATATATATATATATATATATATAGTATAGTGTAGTTTTATATTAGATTAGTTTTGAGTTATGCAAAGGTTATTTTACGGGTTTTTGAAGTCGAAATTCTGTCCTTGTAACACTACGCGATAAATACTCAATGTAAGTTATGTTCTCCTTTTTAAATTAATGTCTCGTACTTAACTTATTATTATGCTTATTTAATCCGAAGTAATCATGATGTTGGGCTAAAAATATTAAAATTGGGTAATTGGGTTTTGTACCATAATTGGGGTTTGGACAAAAGTATGACACTTGTGGAAATTAGACTATGGGCTATTAATGGGCTTTATATTTGTTTAACTAAATGATAGTTTATTAATTTTAATATAAAGATTTACAATTCGACGTCCCTATAAATAACTATATACACTCGATCAGACACGATGGGCGGGGTATTTATATGTACGAATAATCGTTCATTTAATCGGACACGGGAATGGATTAATAGTCTATGGAATTATTAAAACAGGGGTAAAATTATGTACAAGGACACTTGGCGTAATTGTTAACAAAGTATTAAAACCTTGGGTTACACGCAGTCGATATCCTGGTATAATTATTAAACAAAGTATTAAAACATTGTTACAGTTTAAGTCCCCAATTAGTTGGAATATTTAACTTCGGGTATAAGGATAATTTGACGAGGATACTCGCACTTTATATTTATGACTGATGGACTGTTATGGACAAAAATCAGACGGACATATTAAATAATCCAGGACAAAGGACAATTAACCCATGGGCATAAAATTAAAAATCAACACGTCAAATATCATGATTACGGAAGTTTAAATAAGCATAATTATTTTATTTTATATTTCATCGCACCTTTAATTATTCTTCATTTATATTTTTTGTTATTTATTTTATTTTGTTAATTAAATTTACTTTACGCTTCGCTTAAAATATAAAATTGACAAACCGGTCATTAAACGGTAAACCCCCCTTTTTATATATTATTATATATATATTTATATATTTTTGTATAAATGTAATTATTTAAAAATATAGTGTAACCGTCTCCCTGTGGAACGAGCCGGACTTACTAAAAACTATACTACTCTACGATTAGGTACACTGCCTATAGTGTTGTAGCAAGGTTTAGGTATATCCCATTTGTAAATAAATAATTAAAACTTGTGTAATTTGTAACGTATTTCGTAGTAAAATATAGTACTATTTCGTACACCCCGCTGCACACATCAATATTTCATGCTAGTTGCCAAATGATGGTTCCCACATGTGTTAGGTGACTTACATGGGCTGCTAAGAGCTGATCATTGGAGTGTATATACCAATAGTACATACATCTAAAAGCTGTGTATTGTACGTGTACGAATACGGGTGCATAAGAGTAGAATTGTTGATGAAACTGAACGAGGATGTAATTGTAAGAATTTTTGTTAAGTAGAAGTACTTTGATATGTGTCTTGAAGTCTTTCAAAAGTGTAAGAATACATATCCAAACACAACATGTATATACATTCTAATGAAGTCGTTAAGTCTTCGTTAGTCGTTACATGTAAGTGTTATTTTGAAACCTTTAAGTTAACGATCTCAATTAATGTTGTTAACCCAATGTTTATTATATCAAATGAGATGTTAAATTATTTTATTATCATGATATTATAATGTATGAATATCTCTTAATATGATATATACATTAAAATATCGTTACAACGATAATCGTTACATATAAGTCTCGTTTCGTAATTCTTGAGTTAGTAGTCCTGTTTTTACATATGTAGTTCATTGTTAACACACTTAATATATATTTAAATATCATTTTATCATGTTAACTATAGTGTATCAATATCTTAATATGATACATATGTATTTAGTAGACGTTATCATAACGATAATCGTTATATATATCATTTCGAGTTTCTTAACTTAGTAATCTCATTTCTTATGTATATCACACATTGTTAATATACTTAGTGAGATACTTACACATCATAATCTCATGTCAACCATATATATATATGTCTATATATACCACAACATGTAGTTTTTACAAATTTGTAACATTCGTGAATCGCCGGTCAACTTGGGTGATCAATTGTCTATATGAAACCTATTTCATTTAATCAAGTCTTAACAAGTTTGATTGCTTAACATGTTGAAAACATTTAGTCATGTAAATATCAATCTCATTAATATATATATATATATATATATATATATATATATATATATATATATATATATATATATATATATATATATATAAACATGAAAAAGTTCGGGTCACAACAGTACCTACCCGTTAAATAAATTTCGTCCCGAAATTTTAAGCAGTTGGAGGTGTTGACGTATCTTCTGGAAATAAATGCGGGTATTTCTTCTTCATTTGATCTTCACGCTCCCAGGTGAACTCGGGTCCTCTTCGAGCATTCCATCGAACCTTAACAATCGGTATCTTGTTTTGTTTAAGTCTCTTAACCTCACGATCCATTATTTCGACGGGTTCTTCAATGAATTAAAGTTTTTCATTGATTTGGATTTCGTCCAACGGAATAGTGAGATCTTCTTTAGCAAAACATTTCTTCAAATTTGAGACGTGGAAAGTGTTATGTACAGCCGCGAGTTGTTGAGGTAGATCCAGTTGGTAAGCTACTGGTCCGACACGATCTATAATCTTGAATGGTCCAATGTACCTTGGATTTAGTTTCCCCCGTTTACCAAATCGAACAACGCCTTTCCAAGGTGAAACCTTAAGCATGACCATTTCTCCAATTTCAAACTCTATATCTTTTCTTTTACTGTCCGCGTAGCTCTTTTGTCGACTCTGGGCGGTTTTCAATCTTCGTTGAATTTGGATGATTTTCTCGGTAGTTTCTTGTATTATCTCCGGACCCGTAATCTGTCTATCCCCCACTTCACTCCAACAAATCGGAGACCTGCACTTTCTACCATAAAGTGCTTCAAATGGCGCCATCTCAATACTTGAATGATAGCTGTTGTTGTAGGAAAATTCTGCTAACGGTAGATGTCGATCCCAACTGTTTCCGAAATCAATAACACATGCTCGTAGCATGTCTTCAAGCATTTGTATCGTCCTTTCACTCTGCCCATCAGTTTGTGGATGATAGGCAGTACTCATGTCTAGACGAGTTCCTAATGCTTGTTGTAATGTCTGCCAGAATCTTGAAATAAATCTCCCATCCCTATCAGAGATAATAGAGATTGGTATTCCATGTCTGGAGATGACTTCCTTCAAATACAGTCGTGCTAACTTCTCCATCTTGTCATCTTCTCTTATTGGCAGGAAGTGTACTGATTTGGTGAGACGATCAACTATTACCCAAATAGTATCAAAACCACTTGCAGTCCTTGGCAATTTAGTGATGAAATCCATGGTAATGTTTTCCCATTTCCATTACGGGATTTCGGGTTGTTGAAGTAGACCTGATGGTTTCTAATGCTTAGCTTTGACCTTAGAACACGTCAAACATTCTCCTACATATTTAGCAACATCGTCTTTCATACCCGGCCACCAAAAATGTTTCTTGAGATCCTTGTACATCTTCCCCGTTCCAGGATGTATTGAGTATCTGGTTTTATGAGCTTCTCTAAGTACCATTTCTCTCATATCTCCAAATTTTGGTACCCAAATCCTTTCAGCCCTATACCGGGTTCCGTCTTCCCGAATATTAAGATGCTTCTCCGATCCTTTGGGTATTTCATCCTTTAAATTTCCCTCTTTTAAAACTCCTTGTTGCGCCTCCTTTATTTGAGTAGTAAGGTTAGTGTGAATCATTATATTCATAGATTTTACTCGAATGGGTTCTCTGTCCTTTCTGCTCAAGGCGTCGGCTACCACATTTGCCTTCCCCGGGTGGTAACGAATCTCAAAGTCGTAATCATTCAACAATTCAATCCACCTACGCTGCCTCATATTCAGTTGTTTCTGATTAAATATGTGTTGAAGACTTTTGTGGTCGGTATATATAATACTTTTGACCCTATATAAGTAGTGCCTCTAAGTCTTTAATGCAAAAACAACCGCGCCTAATTCCAAATCATATGTCGTATAATTTTGCTCGTGAATCTTCAATTGTCTAGACGCATAAGCAATCACCTTCATTCGTTGCATTAATACACAACCGGGACCTTGCTTTGATGTGTCACAATAAATTACAAAATCATCATTCCCTTCAGGCAATGACAATATAGGTGCCGTAGTTAGCTTTTTCTTCAATAATTGAAACGCCTCCTCTTGTTCATCCTTCCATTCAAATTTCTTCCCTTTATGCGTTAATGCAGTCAAGGGTTTTGCTATTTTGGAGAAATCTTGGATGAATCTTCTGTAGTAACCAGCCAATCCTAAAAATTGACGTATATGCTTCGGAGTTTTTGGGGTTTCCCAATTTTCAACGGTTTTGATCTTTGCCGGGTCCACCTGGATACCTTCTTTGTTCACTATGTGACCGAGGAATTGAACTTCTTCCAACCAAAATGCACACTTTGAAAACTTAGCGTACAGTTTTTCTTTCCTCAATACTTCTAGCACTTTTCTCAAATGTTCTTCGTGCTCTTGATCATTCTTTGAGTAAATAAGTATGTCATCGATGAAAACAATGACAAACTTGTCAAGATATGGCCCACACACTCGGTTCATAAGGTCCATGAACACAGCTGGTGCGTTAATCAATCCAAACGGCATAACCATAAACTCGTAATGACCATAACGCGTCCTAAAAGCAGTTTTTGGAATATCATCCTCCTTTACTCGCATTTGATGATATCCAGAACGTAAATCGATCTTCGAATAAACTGACGAGCCTTGTAGTTGATCAAATAAGTCGCCAATTCTCAGCAGTGGATAACGGTTTTTGATGGTAAGTTTGTTCAACTCTATGTAGTCAATACACAACCTAAATGTACCATCCTTCTTCTTGACAAACAAAACAGGAGCTCCCCATGGTGATGTGCTTGGTCGAATGAAACCTAATAGTTCTTGCAGTTGGATTTGCAGTTCTTTCATCTCGTTGGGTGCGAGTCTATAAGGAGCACGAGCTATTGGTGCAGCTCCTGGTACAAGATCTATTTGAAATTCAACAGATCGATGTGGAGGTAGTCCCGGTAATTCTTTCGGAAATACATCGGGAAATTCTTTTGCGACGGGAACATCATTGATGCTCTTTTCTTCAGTTTATACTTTCTCGACGTGTGCTAGAACAGCATAGCAACCTTTTCTTATTAGTTTTTATGCCTTCAAATTACTAATAAGTTGTAGCTTCATGTTGCCCTTTTCTCCGTACACCATTAAGGGTTCTCCTTCTTCTCGTACAATGCAAATTGCATTTTTATAACATACAATCTCTGCTTTCACCTTCTTCAGCCAGTCCATGCCAACTATTACATCAAAACTCCCTAACTCTACTGGTATCAAATCAATCTTAAATATTTCGCTACCCAGTTTAATTTCTCGATTCCGGCATATATTATCTGCTGAAATTAATTTACCGTTTGCTAATTCGAGTAAAAATTTACTATCCAACGGCGTCAATAGACAACTTAATTTAGCACAAAAATCTCTACTCATATAGCTTCTATCCGCACCCGAATCAAATAAAACGTAAGCAGATTTATTGTCAATAAGAAACGTACCCGTAACAAGCTCCGGGTCTTCCTGTGCCTCTGCCGCATTAATATTGAAAACTCTTCCGCGGCCTTGTCCATTCGTGTTCTCCTGGTTCGGGCAATTTCTAATAATGTGGCCCGATTTTCCACATTTATAACAAACTAGATTGGCATAACTTGCTCCGACACTACTTGCTCCGCCATTACTCATTCTGACACCATTTGTTCCTTTCGTTTTGTTAACCCCTGGTCCGTAGACCTCACACTTCACCGCGCTATGACCATTTCTTTTACACTTGTTGCAAAATTTGGTGTTGAACCCCGAGTGATACTTTTCACACCTTTGGCATAGCTGCTTCTGATTGTTGTTGTTGTTGTTGTTGTTGCGGTTTATTATTGTTGTTGGAATGATTGTTGTAGTTGCTGTTGTTGTTGTTGTTGTTGTTGTTGTTGTTGTTGTTGTTGTTGTTGGGCTGTTTGTTGTAGTTGCGATTGATGTTGCGATTGTTGGGATAATTGTTGCGATTATTATTGTAATTGCTGTTGTTGTATTGGTGATTCTTATCACCGTTTTCCTCCCACTTTCTTTTGACTTGCTTCACATTTGCCTCTTCAACCGTCTGTTCTTTAATTCTTTCCTCAATCTGGTTCACTAGTTTGTGAGCCATTCTACATGCCTGTTATATGGAGGCGGGCTCGTGTGAACTTATATCTTCTTGGATTCTTTCCAGTAATTCTATCACAAACGCGTCGATCTTCTCTTCCTCATCTTCGAACGCTCCCGGACACAATAGGCACAATTCTGTGAATCGTCTTTCGTACGTGGTAATATCAAATCCTTGGGTTCGTAACCCTCTAAGTTCTGTCTTGAGCTTATTGACCTCGGTTCTGGGACGGTACTTCTCGTTCATCAAGTGCTTGAATGCTGACCACGGTAGTGCGTACGCATCATCTTGTCCCACTTGCTCTAGATAGGTATTCCACCATGTTAATGCAGAACCTGTGAAGGTATGCGTATCGTACTTCACATTGTCCTCTTCAGTACACTTAGTTATGGCAAACACCGATTCAACCTTCTCAGTCCACCGTTTCAATCCGATCAGTCCTTCGGTTCCATCAAATTCCAAAGGTTTGCAGGCAGTGAATTCTTTATAGGTTCATCCTACACGATTTCCTGTACTGCTAGATCCAAGGTTATTGTTGGTATGTAGCGCAGCCTGTACTGCGGCTATGTTTGAAGCTATAAAAGTACGGAATTCCTCTTCATTCATATTCACGGTGTGTCGAGTAGTCGGTGCCATTTCCTTCAAAATAGTCAAATGGAACAAGTTAATCATACAGAATATTAAGAGTAGTTAATAGTATTTCGTAGCATAATATGAACTCATTTATAAAAGCTTTTTCTTCATATTAGCATTTTATAAGTTTAAATTCGGGTAGTACCTAACCGTTAAGTTCATACTTAGTAGCTAATATACAATTCAACTACTACAATTCTATATGAAAAACTGATTATAATAATATTTCGCGTTCAAACTTTTATACAATATTTTACAAACTTACAATACCGCTTATTTTACATAAAGCATGAAATATAGCACACAATAACTTTGATACAAGATAGTTGTGAAGATAATTCTAGCTAGTACACAAGTCGTTCAGCAAAGGCAATAAAGACACGTAATTCATACGTCCAGAAACAAGTCATGCATTCTGGTTTTACTAGGACTACTTCCCATCCTTGGTCTTGTGGAACATAACCGTTATGGTCGTTGATAAGACAGCGTGTTGTAACGTCGTCAAAGGGATGAGGGTTACGTAATGTCCAACAGTCCCGTAACAATCTAAAAACCTTGTTTCTCACCCCAACTACTGACTCCGTTACTTGTGGAAATGTTTTGTTTAATAGTTGTAGCCCGATGTTCTTGTTCTCACTTTGGTGAGAAGCGAACATTACTAACCCGTAAGCATAACATGCTTCTTTATGTTGCATGTTAGCCGCTTTTTCTAAATCATGAAGTCCTATGTTCGGATACATTGAGTCAAAATAATTTCTTAACCCGTTGCGTAAAATAGCACTTGGGTTCCCCGCAATATATGCGTCAAAGTAAACACATTGTAACTTATGGGTTTCCCAATGTGATATCCCCTATCTTTCAAATGAAAGTCTCTTATAAACCAAGGCATTCTTGGAACGTTCTTCGAATGTCTTACAAACTGATTTCGCCGTAAATAGTTGTGCCGAAGAATTCTGACCGACTCTAGACAAGATTTCATCAATCATGTCTCCGGGTAGGTCTCTTAAAATATTGGGTTGTCTACCCATTTTGTGTTTTTATACTGTAAAATAGACAAGAGTTAGATTCATAAAAAAAATACTTATTAATACAAGAAATTTTTACATATATCATAAAGCATAAGCACACTATATTACATATATTACACCACACGAATACAACTATCTTATTCTGACTCGCTCGTTTCTTCTTCTTCGGTTTTGGTTCGTTTTGCCAAGTTTCTAGGGATATATGATGTTCCCCTAATACGAGCTGTCGTTTTCCACAACGGTTTAGAAAAACCTGGTGGTTTAGAGGTTCCCGGGTCATTGTTACAACTTAAGGGCTTCGGGGGTTGACGATACACATAAAATTCATCGGGGTTGGAATTAGATTTCTCTATTTTTATGCCCTTTCCCTTATTATTTTCTTTTGCCTTTTTAAATTCAGTTGGGGTAATTTCTATAACATCATCTGAATTCTCGTCGGAATCCGATTCATTGGAGAATTGGTAATCCTCCCAATATTTTCTTTCCTTGGCGGAAACACCATTGACCATAATTAACCTTGTTCGGTTGGTTGAGGATTTTCTTTTACTTAACCGTTTTATTATTTCCCCCACCGGTTCTATTTCCTCCTCCAGTTCCTCCTCTTCCGGTTCTGATTCTTCTTCCGGTTCTGATTCTTCTTCTGGTTCTTCTTCGGGAACTTGTGAATCAGTCCAATGTATATTCGACTCTTTGTTATTATTAGGTGAGTCAATGGGATTTGTGCTAGAGGTAGACATCTATCACACAATATCAAACATGTTAAGAGATTAATATATCACATAATATATACATGTTAATAATATATAGTTTCCAACAAAAATGTTAAGCAATCATTTTTAAAGAAAATACGGTCGAAGTCTCGACTCACTAATGCATCCTAACAAACTCGATAAGACACACTAATGCAAATTTTCTGGTTCTCTAAGACCAACGCTCAGATACCAACTGAAATGTCTCGTTCTTATTGATTAAAAATGTTCCATATTAATTGATTTCGTTGCGAGGTTTTGACCTCTATATGAGACATTTTTCAAAGACTGCTTTCATTTTAAAACAAACCATAACCTTTATTTCATCAATAAAGGTTTAAAAAGCTTTACGTAGATTATCAAATAATGATAATCTAAAATATCCTGTTTACACGCGACCATTACATAATGGTTTACAATACACATATGTTACAACGAAATAAGTTTCTTGAATGCAGTTTTTACACAATATCATACAAGCATGGACTCCAAATCTCGTCCTTATTTAAGTATGCAACAACGGAAACTCTTAGTATTCACCTAAGAATAAACATGATTTAAACGTCAACAAAAATGTTGGTGAGTTATAGGTTTAACCTATATATATATATATATATATATATATATATATATATATATATATATATATATATATATATATATATATCAAATCGTAACAATAGACCACAAGATTTCATATTTCAATACGCATCCCATACATAGAGATAAAAATCATTCATATGGTGAACACCTGGTAACCGACATTAACAAGATGCATATATAAGAATATCCCCATCATTCCGGGACACCCTTCGGATATGATATAAATTTCGAAGTACTAAAGCATCCGGTACTTTGGATAGGGTTTGTTAGGCCCAATAGATCTATCTTTAGGATTCGCGTCAATTAGGGTGTCTGTTTCCTAATTCTTAGATTACCAGACTTAATAAAAAGGGGCATATTCGATTTCGATAATTCAACCATAGAATGTAGTTTCACGTACTTGTGTCTATTTTGTAAATCATTTATAAAACCTGCATGTATTCTCATCCCAAAAATATTAGATTTTAAAAGTGGGACTATAACTCACTTTCACAGATTTTTACTTCGTCGGGAAGTAAGACTTGGCCACTGGTTGATTCACGAACCTATAACAATATATACATATATATCAAAGTATGTTCAAAATATATTTACAATACTTTTAATACATTTTGATGTTTTAAGTTTATTAAGTCAGCTGTCCTTGTTAGTAACCTACAACTAGTTGTCCACAGTTAGATGTACAGAAATAAATCGATAAATATTATCTTGAATCAATCCACGACCCAGTGTATACGTATCTCAGTATTGATCACAACTCAAACTATATATATATTTTGGAATCAACCTCAACCCTGTATAGCTAACTCCAACATTCACATATAGAGTGTCTATGGTTGTTCCGCAATATATATATAGATGGGTCGACATGATAGGTCGAAACATTGTATACGTGTCTATGGTATCTCAAGATTACATAATATACAATATAAGTTGATTAGGTTATGGTTGGAATAGATTTATTACTAACTTTCACGTAGGTAAAATGAGTAGTTTTTATCAATCTTGTTTTACTCGCCATTTCTTCGTTTCTAATCCGTTTTGAGTGATTCTAGTGGCCACGATTTCGTATTGAACTTAACTTTATAAATCTAAATAGAAAAAGTATAAGTTTATAGTCGGAAATACAAGTTACAAGTCGTTTTTGAAAGAGGTAGTCATTTCCGTCGAAAGAACGACATCTTGATGACCATTTTGAAAAACATACTTTTACTTTGAGTTTAACCATGATTTTTGGATATAGTTTCATGTTTATAAGAAAAATCATTTTTCCAGAAGTATAGCTTTTAAATCAAAGTTCTTCTTAGCTTTTAATTATCCCAACCAAAACAGCCCCCGGTTTTACTACGACGGCGTATATCCAGTTTTATGGTGTTTATCGTGTTTCCGGGTTTTAAATCATTAAGTTAGCATATCATATAGATATAGAAAATGTGTTTAGTTGATTTTAAAGGTCTAGTTAGAAGGATTAACTTTATTTGAGAACACGTTTAGAATTAACTAAACTATGTTCTAGTGATTACAAGTTTATAACGTTGAATAAGACAGCTTTTTATGTATGAATCGAATGATGTTATGAACATCATTACTACCTCAAGTTCCTTGGATAAGCCTACTGGAAATGAGAAAAATGGATCTAGCTTCAAAGGATCCTTGGATGGCTTGAAAGTTCTTGAAGCAGAATCATGACACGAAAACAATTTCAAGTAAGATTTCCACTCGAAATAAGATTGTTATAGTTATAGAAATTGAATTAAAGTTTGAATATGATTATTACCTTGTAATAGAAAGATAACCTACTGTAAGTAACAAAGGTTTCTTGATCTTGGATGATTACTTGGAATGGATTTAGAAAACTTGAAAGTAAACTTGCAATCTTGGAAGTATTCTTGATTTTATGAAACTAGAACTTTTGGAATTTATGAAGAACACTTAGAACTTGAAGATAGAACCTGAGAGAGATCAATTAGATGAAGAAAATTGAAGAATGAAAGTGTTTGTAGGTGTTTTTGGTCATTGGTGTATGGATTAGATATAAAGGATATGTAATTTTGTTTTCATGTAAATAAGTCATGAATGATTACTCATATTTTTGTAATTTTATGAGATATTTCATGCTAGTTGCCAAATGATGGTTCCCACATGTGTTAGGTGACTCACATGGGCTGCTAAGAGCTGATCATTGGAGTGTATATACTAATAGTACATATATCTAAAAGCTGTGTATTGTACGAGTACGAATACGGGTGCATACGAGTAGATTTGTTGATGAAACTGAACGAGGATGTAATTGTAAGCATTTTTGTTAAGTAGAAGTATTTTGATAAGTGTCTTGAAGTCTTTCAAAAGTGTATGAATACATATTAAAACACTACATGTATATACATTTTAACTGAGTCGTTAAGTCATCGTTAGTCGTTACATGTAAATGTTGTTTTGAAACCTTTAGGTTAACGATCTTGTTGAATGTTGTTAACCCATTGTTTATTATAACAAATGAGATGTTAAATTGTTATATTATCATGATATTATGATATATAATATATCTTAGTATGATATATATACAGTTAAATGTCGTTACAACGATAATCGTTACATATATGTCTCGTTTCGAAATCATTAAGTTAGTAGTCTTATTTTTACATATGTATTTCATTGTTAATACACTTAATAATATATTTACTTATCATTTAACATAATTAATCAAGTGTATCAATATCTTAATATGATTCATATGTACCTAGTAAGACGTTGTTATAACGATAATCGTTATATATATCGTTTTCGAGTTTCTTAAATTAATAGTCTTATTTTTATGTATATAACTCATTGTTAAAATACCTAATGAGATACATACTTATAATAAAATTATGTTAACTATATATATAACCATATATATGTCATCGTATAGTTTTTACAAGTTTTAACGTTCGTGAATAACCGGTCAACTTGGGTGGTCAATTGTCTATATGAAACCTATTTCAATTAATCAAGTCTTAACAAGTTTGATTGCTTAACATGTTGGAAACACTTAATCATGTAAATAACAATTTCATTTAATATATATATATATAAACATGTAAAAGTTCGGGTCACTACATCAGCTGTCACAGCCCTCATGCAATCGCATGAATTTTTCTCATTGGGCTCATGCGGTCGCATGGACAGGAATTCCAGAAATGATTTGGGCTTTTAATGGACTCGGCCCAAATTTTAATTTTATTAATATTAATAATTTTTTTTAAATTTATAGAAAGTATTATATAATTTAAAAAAATTACTTATTAGTTCTTATTACTTTTATCAAAAGAAACAAAAAAAATATAAAATTTTTAATTTAAAGCCTTAAAAATATAGATATATAATTTTTTTCTTTTTTTCTTTTTTATGTTTTTGTATTTTAATATTTAAAACTTCCTATATTTTTTTTTACAAAAATAGATTAAAAATAAATATATTTTTTTTATAGCGTTTCGCTTTTGCTTCCCCGGCAGCGGCTCCAAAAACACTTGATGTGTGCGAGGTGTAGTACGAAATACTATTATTTTTGCTACGAAATACTATTAAATACGATACAATTTTACACAAGTTATTTATTTATTTATAAAATGGATATACCTAAACCTTGCTACAACACTTATAGGCAGTGTACCTAATCGTAGAGTAGTGTAGTTTTTAGTAAGTCCGGTTCGTTCCACATGGATACAGCTGAGTTTAACGCTATATTATTATTAACTATATTTGTATATATATATATATATATATATATATATATATATATATATATATATATATATATATATATATATATATATATATATATATATATATATATATATATATAAGTAGTATTATTGTTATTATAAAAGGGGGTTTTACCGTTTAATGATCGGTTTGTCGATTTTAAAACTTAAATCACAATTAAAACCTAATGTAAAATATTAAATATAAATATGACTTAATTTAAAGCGTAACATAAATGACGATAAATAAAAGTACGATAAATAAAAGTGCGATAATTTAAAGTACGATAAATAAAATGACGATAAATAAAATGACAGTAAATAAAAGTGCGATGAGATATAAATTAAGAGAATTATGCTTATTTAAACTTCCGTAATCATGATGTTTGACGTGTTGATTTTAATTTATTACCATGGGTTAATTGTCCTTTGTCCTGAATTATTCGATATGTCCATCTGGTTTTGTCCATAATAGTCCATCGGTCATAATTATAAAGTGCGAGAGTCTTCGCCAAATTAACCTTATACCCGAAGTCAAATATTCCAACTAATTGGGGACTTAAATTGTAACAAGGTCTTAATACTTTGTTTAATGAATACACCAGGTTATCGACTGCGTGTAATTCAAAGTTTTAATACTTTATTAACAATTACACCAATTACCCTTGAATGTAATCCACCCCTGTTTTAATGAGTCCATTGACTATTAATCCATCTCCGTGTCCGGTCAAATGAATAATTATTGGTATTTATAAATATCCCGCCCACCATACCCAGTCAAACGTATGTGGTTATATATAAATACGTCAAATTATAAATCTCTATATTAAATCAACGAGATATCATTTAATTAATATAAATCCCATTAATAGCCCATAGTCCAATTTCTACAAGTGTCGGTCTTTTGTTCAAACCCCAATTATGGTCCAAAGCCCAATAACCCCGTCTTTAATATTTAGTCCAACATCACGATTACTTCGGTTTAAATAAGCATAATAATAACTTATCTACGAGACATTAATTTAAAAGGGTTGAACATAACTTACAATGAGTATTAATAGTGTAGCGTTACACGGATAGAGTTTTGACTTACAAAACCTTAAAACATTCGACACTATAACCTTATTATTATTATTATTAACTTAATATTAAAATTATAATTATAAATATAAATATATTGAGAGAGAGTAAGAGATCAGTGATGAAGGTGTGTTTCTCTCGTCCGAATTCGATTGCTATTTATAGCACCTGACCAATAATTTGGGGCCATGCGATCGCATGGCCTGGGAGTGTTATTCCCATGCGATCTCATGGAGGCCTGGGACAGCTCACATTCTTTTGTTTTCTTGTTTGCCGACGCCCTATTAGATGAAAGTTGGATAGAAGCTATGCAAGAGGAATTAAATCAATTCCAAATGAGTGATGTATATTATTTGGTTCCTTTACCGAGTGAGAGCAACATCATAGGTACAAAATGGGTCTATAGAAATAAACTAGATGGGGATGGCAAAGTAGTTAGAAACAAAGCTAGACTAGTTGCACAAGGATATAGCCAACAAAAGGGAATTGATTATGATGAAACATTTGCTCCCGTCGCTAGGCTAGAGTCAATAAGAATACTTGTTGAATATGCATGTGCTAATAATTTCAAACTTTATCAAATGGACGTCAAAAGTGCCTTTTTAAATGGTGTCATAAATGAAGAAGTTTATGTATCACAACCTCCGGGGTTTGAAGATTATTAAAAACCTTATCATGTTTATAAACTTAAAAAGGCTCTCTATGAACTTAAACAAGCCCCTAGAGCATTGTATGAAAGACTTAGAACATTCTTAATAAATAATGGGTTTGAAATGGGAAAAATTGATAATACACTCTTTATCAAAAGGCATGAAAAGGATTTAGTCATAATTCAAATATATGTTGATGATATTGTATTTGGATCTACTAACGAATCTCTTAGCAATGAGTTTTCTAAGTTAATGCATGATGAGTTTGAAATGAGCATGTTGGGTGAACTCAAGTTCTTTCTTAGACTACAAATCAAGCAACTAGAAGATGGAACATTCATCAATCAACAAAAATACGTTCATGAAATGATCAAGAAATTCGGAATGGAGAACTCAAAACCATTGGCGACTCCGATGGCAACAAATGTGAAACTTACTTTAGAAGGAGAAGGAGAACCATTCGATAGTATTAAATATAGGGGAATGATTGGATCCCTTCTTTATTTAACAGCAAGTCGACCCGACATCATGTTTAGCATGTGCTTATGTGCAAGATTTCAAGAAAATCCAAAGACGTAGCACGTAGAGGCCATTAAAAGAATCTTTAGATACTTAAAGGGAACAATGCATCTTGGGTTATGGTATCCAAAGTTTACCGAGATTGATATTATGTGCTTTGCGGATTCTGATCATGGTGGATCAATGATTGATAGAAAAAGCACAAGTGGAGTATGCGTGTTCGTGGGGCTTTGCTTAAAGTCATGGTTCTCAAAGAAGCAAACGTCTGTTGCATTGTCTACAACCGAAGCCGAATATGTAGCCATGGGAAGAGCATGCACACAAGTGTTATGGATGAAGCAAACCTTCCTCGATTACGGTATCATCTCAACTGAAAATTCCATATGTTGTGATAACAAAAGTGCTATAGACCTATCGAAAAATCAAATATTACACTATAGGACTAAACACATAGACATTAGGCACCATTTCCTTCGTGACCACGTCCAAAATGGTAATATTGTGATAGATAAGGAAGAATCTGCGAAAAATATAGCTGACATATTCACTAAGCCCCTTAAAAAGGAAACCTTTAACTTGCTTAGGAATGGGTTGGGAATGATGGAACACACTCCGTAAAATTCTATCCTGATCACGCACGGTCGAATCACAGTCGCCGTGTGAAGAGCCGCCTGATGTCTGACGAAATTCTTTGTCCTCTATGTTTTTCTTTTAATATCCAAACAACCTTTCCACCAACCACATCTCCTCTTTAAACCCCAACCACTAAATTTTCAGATTTACTTTTGTCCTACCTTCAAGTACTTTTCAAAAAGTGGTCCATACTCTTTCAATTCTCTTTAAGGTAAGCATCTAAAATCCTACTTTCAATTTTACTAAATTGATTATAATTTTGATCTCTCCAAACTAATAGGAACACTTGTTGATTGCATGAGTTTCTTAAAATATATGAGTAAAATTGTTCTAAAAAGTTTTTTTTAAATGAGTCATAATAGTGATTTCTTGCATAAAAAAAATTCATATATGCTTTAAATTTTTGAACTCACTCATGCACATACACATATGTTTGAACAAACTATTATGATACTTGTCAATCTCATGACTAGTATCTACTCTTGACAAACATATAACAAAATGATGAAACTTGTCTAAATTTTCAAAAGAAAAATAATACAATTTAATTTCAAATTCATAGTTTTCAAAATGAGTCTAGACAAGGACTAATCTACACATGTTTAGCATATAGATTTTCAAACTTAACAACTTGATTATTTTGCTAAATTTGTGATTTTTCTAGGAAATGACCAACACGAGAAATCAACGTATCACGAACAATAGGCAACACATGGAGACTATAACACTTTATGAGGAACGTGTTGTTCATCATACCGAATTTCCCGAATTAACTCAACTTTTCACCCATAATAATTGCTTATCTTTTCTTGAGCTTGATGAAACCATTTATCCAACGTTAATTAGGGAATTCTATGCTAATCTTGATGTTTCAAATCCCGACCAAGTTGCATTTCGACTTTTCGATACACCTTACACTTGGTCTTTTGAACAATTCGCAACCGTCATGGCCATTCCTTCAAATGGGAGTTCCTTCTATACTCCTTCAACCGATCTAAGATCACTCAACCCTACATTTCCACTGCAACCCATCTTAGATCTTATCACTACTCCGGGAGTACAACAAAACTTCAACCGACGGCTTCACATTCAAGATAACGAAATTCGCCATGATCTTCAACTTATTCTTAATGTCGTTCGGAACAATGTTTATTGTCAGGAACCCACCGCTACTAACATCTCCGGAACAGAAGTCGTTGTCATGTGGTCACTTCTCACTCATGAACCCATAAATCTCGCCTATCTCACTACTCAAAGAATGGGTTATCTTCGAGAACTAGGAACTCGTCCACTTCCGTACTCAAACCATCTTAATCGACTTTTCTGATTTGTTGGTGCCATCAACTCCTCTCAAATTCCTCAACCCGTGTCCACTATTTCGCTAACCTATTGGATAGCTCATTAAGTGATTATTCTCTCTTCCGACAATGAAAGCTCAACAATCTCCGATGTGTTTAGCACCAACGGCATTTATCCTTAAAAATAATTAATGTTGGTTAAGAATTATTTATAAGGGCGGGTAGATACAACATTTCTCCTAGGATTAAAACTTGTTATGTATTGATTATTGTAATGCACTTGCTATGCTTATCATGTTTGTTACTTTTTATGTCTATTATTGGTTCGAGGGGGAGCCATTTTATTAACAGGAACAATTGATAAGTGTGTACTATTTAAGGGGGAGCATTACTCTAGGGCGCGTTTAGTTCCATGTGGGACTAACCTTTTTTGATTTGACAAAAGGGGGAGAAAGTGTATGGTAAGTGATGTTAACACTTATGTCGACCTACATAGTTAACACTTACTCATGTGTTTGTCATCATCAAAAAGGGGGAGAATGTTGGTTAAGATTCAATTCATAATATTCAAAAGTTAATCACCTTGTTTTGATGATGACACACAAGAACCTAGCAGTTAATCATATGTAGGACGACATGAGTTCATAAGCCTAAACTATCTCTAACAAAAGACCAACACATAAGTAATTATCTTGGTAAAAATGCTACACGGCTGTACTACGGTCGACCGTGAAACCAACCGTGTGTGTCCTGTATCAACGAGTTCAAGTTTTTCTAAAACTGTAAATCTACGGTTAACTTCACGGACGACCGCAGCCCGACTGCAGTTTTCTCTGTTACCAAATTCATCCACTTTAAGATAAACCACTTTGAGGCATCTATAATTTATGAAACCTTTTTAAACACACTTATAATAGTTGCCCTTTTTGATCTCAAAAGAGTTTTGAACCAAAAGATGTTAATTTTTACTAATCACACCTAATGACATCTTAATGACACTTTAAGCTTAATTTAGGCTAAAACACTTAAGTGACATATCCTTTTGTCCAAATGCATAGTGTCATTGAAACATACTAATAATGGTCATTAAAAGTCCCAATTAAAGAGTTGCTCTCCCATTAGTTCTATGTATCATTATTTTTATGAGAATGTAATTAGTTCAAGTCTAGTCAAGTTGTAACAAGAATCATTATGTTCAAACTAGACTCAAACTAGTTCATTTAAGTTGTAACAATGTTCTAAAAGGCAAGAAACTCCCATAAGCTAAATGACAAGTGATCAAGAAAGGTTGATGAAGATTTTGGAAGATAATGGTTTGTCAAGAGACAAAAATCTGCAATTACCTCTTTTGGTAATCAATGACAAATGGTCAAAGATTAAAGGCTTTCTTCTTTAATGGACATGTCAACTTCTAAGCTTATGTCCAAAACATAAAGGGTAATGAGGATAATTTCATAAGTAACTGGCCTTTAGTTGTAGCTATTCAACAAGGAAAAATGACAATTTTCAAAGGACAAAAACGACCATAAGAATCAGATGTCAGAGGAACACGGTCGAACCACGGTTGACCGTACAGTGAGCCGTATGTCTTCCAGGCAGATTTCTCTTTCCTATAAAAGCCAAGCCTTGAAGCATTTGAAGACTCACCTCTTGCACTCATATTTTCTCATACTTACTGATATCATTCTTATAATTAATTTGTAATCTTTTGGAGTGATTCTAGCAAGAGTACTTGTAAGCTTAAAGTTGTAAGTTTACTTGTAAACTATCTTCTTAAAGGGATCTAGAGGATAGTTGTGTTTTTCACTAGGATAGTTCATTGGGATCTTGTGGTAAGAGCTATAGGTGTTTGTGAAGTCTTCAAAGGGACGTAAGAGTTCACAAGGTGCGGCTTATCGAAGTACTAGTGTTGTATTCGGACACTCCACCGAGTTTGGAGTCTCATAGTGAAGAAAAATCTCAAATCGTAGAATTGAGGAGTGGATTAAGGAAGATTAGTTAACATCTTTCCGAACCACTATAAATCGTTGTGTTTGTTCTCTCTTCCCTTATCTTTTATTTACAATTTAACATATATTTGTATTGCTAGCATTATTAGAGAACAAACATTTCAAATCACACTATATCAAGTTCAAGTTCAACAAAACGCTAAAGAAAATTTTGAAAAATCGACTAAGTAACTATTCACCCTCCCTCTAGTTACTTACAGAGTAGTATCCATTTATTTAAAGTTCCAATCAGTATACAATTTGGACGTACATGTATTTAAAATTGGACGTACATACCTCTTCTTGCTCTATTCATGAGTCATTGCACGTGAGGTGCACGTAAAGTGTTTGATGAAAAGTCTGAAAGAAAACATTGATTACGATATGCAGGCAGGAGCAAGAGGCACTTTACGTCATTGCGTCTTTATGAAGCAAGGTCTCAAGAGGCACCTTGCGTCCTTACATCTACTCGGAAGCAAGGTCGTAAAGAGACACCTTGCGCCTTGCGCGAACAAATTATCAACTTTTTTTTATAAATTTTGAGTTAAAAACAGTTAGAAAATGGCATTTAGGTGATAATACCTAAAAAAAAATAATGTTATTGTTGAGAGTTCTAATCAAGTGTACAACAATGTATCAAATTATCACTAGTAATATTTCATTATGAAAAATAATGAACTTTAGAAATGAAAGATAAATGTATGTTAAAACTTGTTAAATATTTCAAGCATATAAAACTATCCGAAATCATTTCATTAAATATTATCATGATTGAATTTAAGAAAACATATTTAGACCACTTGTATTGGTTAAGACGTTTCTTACTCGTGTCACTTGCCTTTTTGCATTTTTTGTATGAGTAAGACATGTTTCTTTTTTGAATGGAGTAGTGATGGTGTTTCTTTTTTGTGTTAGTTAGGAGTATTGTGATGATTTGTTAAATATAATTGAGTTAAGTATTAAAAAAGATAAAAATAATATTTTTAAATTAATAAAAAAATAAAATAAACAAGTGACACACATTTTTTTTTTGTGTCACTTTCTAACTGACGCCTACGAAATGCCTAAAGTGACACACGGATACAGAAGGAGGAAAGCGTTTCTTGCTGTCTACATGAGCAAGTGACCACGTCACTTGACCCCGATACAAGTGGTCTTACGTGTTATTCTTATTTTTTGGTTTTTATTCTCTTATACGAGTATTTCTTTTGTTTTAATTTTAATTTGCAAAAACAACAACTATAGTTTTCAACAATAAAAGCCTCCTTAAAATCCCCAATTTTCTGTCTCATACTAGTGAGTAGTGACAGCTTTATTAGGTATTGTGTTTTACTAGCTTTGAGCACAAAACAGCTTTTTTCTGTACAAATTTGACGCCATTTTTTAAATTTCTTTTTTCATATAATACAATCTTTAATCTTTAAATAGCATAATATCATCATCATCATCATCTTGTACTACAGTTCCCTGCAGTATAATAACAACCGGACATTAACTAAACCGTATTACTTCATTCATTTCTGGGAAGAAAACAACATTTCAGCTTTCCCTTTTTAATTCATCTCCCAAAACCCCAAATTTTATTGCTTTTTTTTACATTAATTACTTTCCCAAGGCACTTATTACAGGTGATTTTGTTTTTCTTTCTGGGCTTTGTAACATCTGAAAGAAGAAAAAAACCCTTTTTTCCATTTCTTGTTTTGCAAAATTTTGATTCTTGATCCTTTTGTGTAAAATGGGTACATTGCATAAAGATTCAGTTTTTAAAATTATACTCAAGAATCTTTGTTGTACTTATGGATGGTCTTATGGTGCTTTTTGGAGCTATGGACAGCCAAATTCCATGTATGTTCTTTTGTATCTCTCAAACCTATAGATACAAAGTTATATGCATACTCTATTATTTTTTCAGTTACTTTCATTTTAGAAGTATTTTTTTAATTTTATTTTTATTTTTATTCTAAGGTTTTGGATATAATAGAAAATAAGTAGGGATCAAGAAAATGACAAAGATTGTATCTTTTTAAGTAGTTTTGATTGGTAGTGAGATCTTAACAACAATGTCACTTAAATGAATTGATTCCACAAAGATAATGTTCCCTGAATTTATTGTTAAATAATTCTGTTTAATTATTAGGTTTGATTTTAATATTTATGACCTTTTAATTCAATTGAATACACATTGAGCCTCATTTATTCAGATGCTTCAGCAGTTTACTAGTTTTATATCTATCTTACATTTCATAAAATAATTTGATATTTAATTGATTCTTGAAACTTTACAATATTGTTTGCTTCATAGGTTATTAACCCTGCAAGATGCCTACTTTGACGATAAATTCGGATCTTTAATCGATAATTTGCTTTTACAAGTACCCATTGGAGGAGGGTATGCTCACATTACCTTAATTTGTACTGTTTCTTCTTGTTGTTCCATAATTTTGATTAAATTGCATCAATTCAATGAAGCTTATATAATCTTTATAATGATAATGATAAAACCTGTAAATTTTTGATTATTCGAAGGGTAATTGGACAAGCTGCCTATACTAACAAACACATTTGGATGTCTTCCGAAGATCAGTACAGAATCGAGAATTCGTCGGGTTCTATCTCGGATATGTATATGGTATGCATTACTTTTGAATTCTTAAAAACTGTCTTCCTGAAAAGATTTAAACTTTGACACCAATAATTAATGGGTGATAAATCATACACCACTAAAATTATCCGTACAACACTAAACATGCATTATTATGTTGTGTTGTACTACTATCTAAAGCAGTTTTAGTGGTGTATAGATAAGTAAGATGTTATCCTGAAACTTTGACACCAATAATGAATGCTTTCGTTCGTTGTAGTTAACATCTTAGTTACTTCAAATTTTCAGGATAATTACAAATCCCATCACGAATTCTCTTCCGGGGTTAAGGTACTTACTCGTAGGAGGCTTGTACTTCATGCATTATTGTTTGTACATAAGTCTTATTGTCACTTTCATTTTTGCAGACGATTGCGGTAATCCCTGTGGAGCCACAAGGAGTGGTACAATTTGGGTCCAATGAAAAGGTTGGTCCTATGATCATTGATTACTCACGAGACCATAACTCAACTTTCACATTTATTATATTTATTTTATATAATAATAATAATGTATAATTTAGTGTATTGTTGTTTTATGCTTCAGATTCTGGAGAATATAGAATTTGTGAATCAAACAAAAAGAATGTTTCAAGAAAGTGTAAATGGTGTAGGATCTGAAATTGGTATGCCTTTGTTAAATGGACAAATTTTCAATCAAGACGAGGCTTTTTCGTCCTTAATATCATCCGATGGATCTTGTTTTACGGGTGGTTATGTCGATTTAGCGCGACCTAATTGTTCTTCGACTCCTTTTGATGAACTCTCAAATTTTGGTATCTCGAATGAGTTATTCCCAAATGGAGATATTGATGTTTCGCAGTGGTTTTCTCCGTTGAATCCCGTAAATTATAATGAAAAATGTGAGCCTTTGACTATTTCTGGTACTGATGTTGACTTTTTGGGAAATAATGGTGATTTGGGAGACATTTTAGCACCCATTATAAATGGCAGTCAAAGTCAAAGTCAAAGTCAAAGTCAGTTGGGTCTCCATTCTTACAGTCATGTTGACGGTACTGCCCTTGGTCCAAAGGAAAGGTTGTTCTCAAAGCTTGGTATCGAAGAGCTTTTGGAGGGTATTTCTGGTATTTCAAATGCGGCTTCAAGTTCATGCATAGACGGTCAAGTTTTAACAAAAAGAAGAAAAACCAGAATTTCTGTGTGGGAAGAGTCCATGCCTAAAATGCAACCAGGTTTACAAATGGCTGATGTTTATAGCATGAGTGGTTCGAGCACGGTTTTACAAGCTAAGAAGCAAGTCGAACCACCAAAGCCCACCAAGAAAAGAGCTAAACCAGGGACTCGACCCCGACCCAAAGACCGCCAGCAAATCTTGGACCGTATGGCTGAGTTGAGGCAACTGATCCCCAATGGTGAGAAGGTATGTATTCACATAATAATATTCATTTTGACTTGTTTGACCTGAAAAGTCAAACAACGGTATAATAATAATTCCATTTGTGTTTTGGGTTAACAGATGAGCATTGACTGTTTATTGGATCGGACCATAAAACACATGATTTTCTTGGAGGGTGTAACAAAACAAGCGGACAAGATAAAACAAGCTGAAGAACGAAACGTGAGCAATGTCATTACTTAATTTTCTTGAACCGTTAACATTAAAGGTCATAACTTTAACATGATCCGTACACTTGATCAGCATAAAGATGCGGTACCAAATGATCCAAGCACAAATGGCGTGACATGGGCTTGCGAATTGGGAAATCAGAATCTGGTTTGTCCATTGATAGTAGAGGACCTTGGTGCACCTGGTCAAATGCTAATAGAGGTAACAAACAATCACATATATCATATATGGCTTATTGGTACGTTTTTCATGTATAAATCTTGATATGATTCGAAATGTACTTGTGATTTAGATGCTTTGCGAGGAAAATGGCTTATTTCTTGAAATTATGGACATAATTCGGCGTTTTGGGCTGATAATCTTGAAGGGAGTTATGGAAACTCGCAGCAATAAGATATGGGCACGCTTCATTGTTGAATCAGAGGTAAAGCATTCTTGTTGTGGGTTGACCTGTTGGATAATATGTCAAAATAGATAATTTTTTCCACGACGTAATATATCAAATAGGATTTTTTTAATTATAGCCCAGCCTTAAGGGCTGTCGTTAAAGAATTCTGACATGCATCATTTTGACCAACCACTTCCTGAATATAACTACCTCAACAACAAGTGTACAACTAGTTTTTGCATAAATCTAATTCTTAATTAGAGTTGGCATTAGAAAAAAAAATCTTAATCTAATCAAATATGATTTCTTAAGAAAATTCCTTTTTTTGTGTGTCATTCGACTTGTTTACATTTTTGCAAATTTCTTTTATTTGATCACTTTCACCCAAACGTAACTCACATTGACTCATTTATAAGTAAAAACTGTAAGAGAATCAAAGCTGTAAGGTTGCAATCAATCAAGATTCAAGAATTGACCTTCTTTTTTTAGTAGTGAAAAGATAACTGCAAGTTTATGTGTTTCTTGTTTTAACTTGCAGTGATGTATTGGCAGGTTAACAAGCAGATAACAAGGCATGAAATATTTTCGGAGCTCGTTCAGTTTCTTCAAACAATGACACCGAAAGTTGATAAAGCGTGCATGAAATCTGGGAATTTTCTACTCGACGAGTATAATTTATACGGGATCCAAAATCTTGTAAACATGGGAGATGTGCAGTATTGTGTAAACTTGTAACCGAGATTTCAGGAATAATTTGGGCATTGATCTAATATATAGTTTCACACATTAACATAGCATGATATGCACTAAAATTGGTATAAAAAAAAATGTGAGTTTACTTTACTTTTGATGTTTTGGACTATAATTTTAGGTATTCAAATTGTTCAAAATTGTTCAACTTTGACTTTAAATAAATGGTCAAAATAGTCACAAAGTAATAAGTTAGTACAACTTTTATGTATCGGATATTTTGCAAATACTCAAAATGTGAGAAAAAAAATATCATAATTAATATAATTTGTATCTAAAACATAAGTTTTTAGACCACAAGTTCTTTGGGGAATGTTGGCTAGAGTGTGGTGGGAAGATTTTGAATGAGCTGATAAAATAAAATATAATAAAAATAAAAATACGAGTGAATGTTAGAACATTTGTATAATAATGTTGAACGCCTCAACTTTTATTGTTTATTTTTTGACTGAACGCCTCAAAAATACGGAGTATGACACTTATCTTTTGCGTCACACTGAAAATGACACTATTTGATGTCTTAGTGGTGTTGACAATGAACACAATTATTAATAATATTAAGCGCGTTATATGGCAAAACTACACTAAATTAATTATATACCCTTAATTACACAAAAGCTAAAAGAGCGAAAATCATATTTGTTTACTTCGTTTAGTCGTTTTAATAACACAGAAAATGTTTATATGTTATTTTATTTCTAACTTGATATTTTATAACCGAATTAGTCAGTGAGGTATAACATTTTTACTTAGATGTACAGATTACACGATGTAACTTGTTACTTTGTGACTATTTTGACCATTTCACTAACAATCTCAAAAGATGATAATTTTATTTTGAACAACAATTTTAATTGTTATTAACAACGGACTAGCAAAAAAAAAAAAAAAGATGATAATAGTCAGGGGGAATCTTATTAGGGCTGAAAGGGGCAACCACCCCACTAAATTATGAGTAACCAATGAAATATGTATCCTTCTGATGAGCTTGTTTCTTTGCAAAACATTTTAAATAGCTTCTCTTATTCGTCCGATACCCATGCTTCCTGGACGTGGAAGCACAGCCTCAACGGTCTCTTCTCAACAGACTCGTGTATGCAGCTTCTGTCCACAACAACTTCAGCAACCACTCCAAGCATCGTCCCCACTGTTTTTAATCATTTGGTACCGCAGAAAATTAACATCTTTTTATGGCGTGAAACAAAATAAACTACCCGTTCGTGTTGAGCTCGATAAAAAAGGAATTGATTTACACTCTACAAGATGTCCCGTGTGTGACGATGGGATTGAAACTCTTGAACATACCTTGATATCTTGCTCCAAGTCAAGAGACATTTGGGAAAAAATTCGTAAATGATGGAATCTTGATTCCACTTTCATTTCTAATCTCTCGGATCTTGCCAATTGCCCGAACCCGCGTTTAAACACGACTATTGGATCTAACATGTGACAAGTTGTTGTTTGGTCCACTAGCTACTTCATTAGGCAGCATCGTAATAATAGAGTCTTCAATAACATCAATCAGAGTTCTTCAAAAATTGTATTCGATGTCCAAGCAAAGAGCTTTGAATGGATCAATTGTCGCTGGAAAAAAGGATCCCTAGATTGGCAAAAATGGATCGTCAACCCGAGATGGTTTGATACTTCCCGCTCCAATGAAGGCATTGGTTAAATGCAGGTTTTTAATGCCGGACACTCATGTCACTCTTCTATGTATGAGGCTAAGTGGGGCCGCCAACATATGCTATGTCGCTGGCTTACAGCTCTGTGTCTGTCTGACTGTCCCGGCTTGTAGTACAAGTTGTTCTCGTACATAGGAGGGCTCATGAGAAAAGGGTTTTTTCCTGCTAACATTTTAACCAATACCTTCTTATTACACAATTGTCACGTTCCTATTATTTTGAGTCAAGCGCTTTATACTGTTTATATTCGAGATTGTAGTTTTTGTCTTAGTTCTCGTGTTTGAGTTGTAATAGGAACTCTCTGTACTTGTATTTATTTCTAATAAAATTCTTGGCTTTTAAAAAAAAAAAAAAAAAAAAAAAAAAAGGGTTTGTAATCAATTAAATTAGAATTCATTTTAAAGAGATATGACTAAAATGATGAATACTCGCACAATTTGTGGTTATCATCAATTTATTTATTTTTTTCGTATCTCTCGATCATTTCAACTAAATCAATTTTTTTTTTTTTTTGAAAAGCATTTTCATTAATAGCACAAACGAACTGGAAATACCCGTACAACTAAATCAAATTAAACTAGATAAATATCGTTAAGTTTAAAAAATTAACTAAGATGATATATAATAAGAATCACTATTGTCATCTAAATATGTATAAATGTGTATGTACATACAACTTTTTGACCTTCAAAAACTTATATCAAATTCCTCCACTTATGATACTGTAACAAGAAAGGTGGGGTTCGCACGCTGTTGCTTGAAAAGTGCTAGCGATTTAACTAAAAAAATTAAAAAATAAAAAATATTATATATTTTAAATCGTGTAATAACGAGTGTATGTATTCATGTATACTATTCTATCAACTTTCTCCAAATGATAAAGACATAATAGGTAAAAAAAAAAATTAAAATGATGAACAGTTCTCGGCCAATAGGAATTCGGAAAAAGAAAATTAAAATGATGAATAATGGGAAATAAAAAAAAATTTAAAAAAAAAGATGAAAAGTGGCCGGCCACTATTGATGAATAGTGACCAACCAATAGGAAGACACTATTCAGTTTGATAATTAGAATATAGAAATTCGGGAAAAAAATTAAAATGATGAATAATGAGAAATAAAAAAATTGGAAAAAAAAGAAAAAAAGATGAATAGTGACCGGTCACTATTGATGAATAGTAACTGACCAATAGGAAGACACCATTCAGTTTGGTAAATTCAGTTTGATAATTAGTATATGTAGTAATAAAGTAATAATAGTAATCACCGTTGCAAAACACCCCGTCTCGAGCCGTCTCGACGGTTTGGTGACTAGTCCGTCCCGTCTCGTAGAAAACCGTCTAATATGACAGTCAACGATCAAAATTCGAGTTAAAGTTGAAAAAAATCGAGTCAAAGTCGGTCAACATTCAGAAAAGGGAGAAAATCGATAAAATCGGTAAAATATATCGTATTTTAGTTTGAATTTTTTGTATTAAATTAACGATGATAGCAATTATCGGTATAAATTAATTAATTAAAGTTTTTAGCTTTAAAATATGTATACATATAAGCATTTTTATACTTATATATTTAAAAGTCAACTTTGGTCAACGTCCGTCTCGACCCCCGTCTCGACCCCGTCTCGAACGTCTCGACCTTTTTAGGACCCGACCGTCTCGACCCCGTCTCACGTATTTTGCAACCTTGATAGTAATAATGTGAATCGAGAATTCTTGTGAGAATATAATTACTCTTTAACACTATATGGGATGAATAAAATAAGTTTATAAATATAAATATAAATATATAAATATTCAAATATAAAAAGTAGAGCAGTAAGTATTCAACTTGGATTTTGTCACAATTTTTGTGCTATTGGGAAATTAAAAAAACATGATAACTGAAATAGACATTCATCCAAAAAATATTAACAAAATACCCTTATTCAATATTAACGAAGGCTTCATCAGCTATCGCAACTCTTTCCATAAGATCACAAGTTCATAACTCACTAAACCGAAATTCTCAGAAAACCAAAAGAGATTTATCAATTCATCATACCACATCTCATTTCTCAAACCCTAATTTCATCAATTTCTCCAAATTCATACACTACTTGAAGCGAAATGAGTGACGTTGCCGATAAATTGTCTAATTTTCAAGCAATTACAGGTTTAGAAGACGTGGATTTATGTACCGAAATCCTCAACGCTCATGATTGGGATCTCGAATTAGCAATTTCAAGTTTCACATCTAATACAAATTCCGGCGAACATGTTCCGGCCGCTACTTCTTCCGCCACCGCCGCCGATTACGCTGCCGAAGAGGATGCAATTGAACGATTTGAACAGATGAGACTAGTCAACAACGGCGGAGCAGGTGCACCAGGTAGTCCAGGTCTAGCATGGAAGATCATTACACTTCCTATTTCTATAATTTCAGGTAGCCTAGGGTTAGCTTCAAGTGCAATTGGATTAGGTTTTTGGATTGCCGGTGGTATGTTGTCGTATTCGTTAGGTGTGATTGGATTAAGTGGTTCTGGAGGACGTAGCGGTGAGTCATCGAGTTTGAACTCCCCTACGAATGAGGCGATTCGATTCGTATCTATGTTTGAGAGGGAGTATGGTGATGTGCATCCGAATTTTGCGTGCGAAAGTTTTATGGACGCGTTACAGCGGTCGAGACGTGAGTTTAAGTTGATGTTTGTGTATTTGCATTCTCCTGATCATCCTGATACGCCGTTGTTTTGTGAAGAGAGTTTGTGTTCGGAGGTTTTGTCGGCGTTTGTGAATGAAAATTTTGTTGCCTGGGGTGGGAGTATTAGGGATAGTGAAGGGTTCAAGATGAGTAATAGTTTGAAGGCTTCTAGGTTTCCTTTTTGTGCTGTGGTTATGGCTGCAACAAATCAGAGGATCGCTTTGCTTCAGCAGGTGTGTAGTATTTACTAGACTACATAATTTTAATGTGAATTATAATGATAATGTTGTTTTTTTTCTATAAATATATATGCAGCTTGATATTGAAATTGTTTGAATACAAAAGGTAGTACTGAGCAGTCAATGCACCCAAGCTAGCTTGCAAGTCTAGAGTTAAAACAATATATAGTTTGAAAATTACTTATATGTGTGTCTAGTTGTCTTCTACTACATTACGATGTAGGGTAGAGGATATGGTTATGTCCATTGGTTAAGTTTGCAATATGGTGGACGAACTGATTAGTAGATTATAAACAATGAGTAACTTGTTTATCTGATTAACTGGAGTTAGCGTAAAAGTTTTGAGTTTGAGTTTGTGAATTATAATTCTATTACAAATTTACAAGTTATTCCCTTACGTATAACATATTTTTACTTTAAGATTACTTAGTTGCAGTATTCTTTGGTTGCACTTGTACAGCATTTGCAATTTTGCAAGGGCTTATTGGTTGACATTTAGGGAATGTATGTCTAATACTGATAACTGTTGCTTATTAATGAGTTTAAGCTGCTCATGATGCTATAAACAAATTACATTATATGATAAACAGCAGCTTTATTTAAAGCCTAATACTAGAGGCAAGACTATAGGATTAATTGAGTATAATTTTTTACTTATTACCTCATTTATGTGGAGCCAGAACTAAAACTCGAAATGTGAGTATTTTGGACTTTGATGTGTTATACTTTAGCCATCCTCTTTAGAATAAAATGTTACCTAAATACCTAATATATTATAAGGTTTCGATCATATAGACAGTTACTTGTGCAATTGAGTTTTAGAGGATAGCCCTCAACGAAATCTCAAGTAGGTTTGGTCTAAGGATTTTATCGTTTTATCTTTTATGGAAGCCATGACTGAATGTTACATGCAGTTCAAACTTTTTTGGTATACCTATGACCTCAATTTTAGAGTTCTTGGTTAGTTATCACTATTAAACTCACCAAAGTTTCTAACGAACTCAGCTCACCACAGTTCATTTGGTAATATAAGCATGTGAATATATTACACCTTCTCTCTTTCCATAATTACACTCCTTAAAATGAGGAAATGGTGGTTTGTACTTTGGTGTTATATGTGCAGGGTTGCATCACGTAGTGACTTCGTCATATTGTTGTAGTCGTATTGTCGTAGTTTAATAAATGCACTTATCACCTGGTTTGCGTTGCGAATATAAAATGGCTTTCTAAATTGGAGAACTCTTTAAACTAATTAATTCTGTAGACCTGTTGATAAAGAAAAAACATTGTTGCTCTAAAGGGAATTGGCTGCAGGCGTTGCCTTCTTGAGGCTTGCCAATTGTATTTTTTCCCCATTAAGATGTTTCCCCCTTTCTCTATTTAATAATACTCTTATATATAAATATATATGATATATGATGCTAACCATCAATCTGAACTTTATATATTTGTTACATCATATATGATAAATTTTAGATGTGTACAGACTACAAAATTTGATCACTTGCATATTCTATATAAAGATGATATACCTTTATATACTAAAGTATGAAATCAAGTAATGTATCATTTCTCATATATAACCTTTGTTTTGCTTCAACCATGTGTACAGTTGTGTCTTATCTTTCTCATACTATGTTTATATGTAGGTTGAAGGACCCAAATCGACCGAAGAAATGCTTACAGTATTGCAGAGAGTTCTAGAGGAAAGCTCTCCGGTCCTTGTTGCTGCTAGACTTGAGTCTGAGGAACGTGTAAACAGCATCCGTTTGAGGGAGGAACAAGATGCTGCATTTCAAGCTGCTCTTCAAGCTGATCAAGTATGTTCTAGTCTTGCAGTTTTATTATTTACTTGTATCAACATATATCAAGTTATCAACTATGTGATCGTATTAGTTAATCGTCGTTGAAACTTTGTCATGGATAATTAGGCCAGAGAACGCCAGAAGCAAGAAGAAGAAGAAAGACTAGCAAGGGAAGCTGCTGAAGTTGAGAGGAAGGAAAAAGAAGAAGTTGAGGCCCGTGAAAGAGCAGCTCGTGAAGCTGCAGAGATCGAAGCTGCAATGGTTAAGTTACGGGAAGAAAAAGCTTTGTCGTTGGGCCCTGAACCTGAAAAAGCGCCTGATGTTACTCAGGTATTTCTTTCATCTCTTTTAACCATGGTTCCCAACGGTGGTTGCGGCGGTTTGGTGACTAGCTCGTCCCGTTTTGCCTAAAAACGTCTAATTAGCTTGTCAACGCTAAAAAGTCGGTTAAAAGTCAACTTTATGTCTGGCCTCATCTAGTGGAAACGAAAAACACCAAGTCCTATTAAAAATTAGCTGGGAAAACACTGACTTAAGTAGTATTCCATAAAGATAAATTAATAAATACACTAAAATTATAGAAAACATTATAAAAAACTATAGTTTATTTAAACTAACTCCACATCATATTATTTGTACATCATCTATTTTTTAAATATTTATGTTTATAATATTTGTGTTTGAAATATTTATATGTAAAAGTCAACTTTGGTCAACATCCGTGTCGACCTCGTCTCGACTGACTCGACCTTTCAAGGTTCCGACTGACTCGTCTCCGTCTCACACCTTTTTCAACCTTGCTATTATCACCTCCCATTTATCATGTTAGTAGACTTTGCGTGACATTATATTAGTTATAACCTTATGGAAATATGCATTCAACCTGATGTTTTATGGTTGTATGACTCAGGTACTGGTCAGATTACCTAACGGAGATCGCAAGGGCAGGAGGTTTCATTGTACTGCTACAGTACAGTCCCTGTACGACTTCGTTGATTCTTCAAGTGACTTAGGAATTGGAAATTACACCCTTGCCACCAACTTCCCTCGCGTTCTCTACGGTCCTGATAAACTATCTTCAACACTTAAAGAGGCCGGACTACATCCTCAAGTCAGTCTTTTTGTCGAATTGAATTCGTGAGTGTTACTTTTGCCTAATCAGGTATTTGACTAAGGGTTTATAGATTTTTTCCCCCTTTTTCTTTCGTTCTTTATGAAGTCTTCCATTTATCTTGATGTTGAAGACCATCTCTATTTCCCTGTTGATGCACATGTTACGATTACCGTTCCCTTTTTCTTCTGTAAGTATTGATGAAATCTGCTCTTAAATAGTTGAACTAGTTTGTTGATACTATACTCAATCCGGTTACTATATGAAACACGATCTTTACACAAATTGAAATAACTAGGATATGATGATTTATACAATGTTTCAAGTTTTGTTTTGAACATTCTTTACGATATAAATGTTGTTATTCTAAACTTCACTCTTTTAGTGGTTCGACCCTTCAACATTGCATTAGTGAAAGAACAAATGTGCATAATTCTTCTACAGGTACTTTCACAACATCCTTACGAAAGCCCAAGTCGTTAACCTCTCTCTTTGAGAAGGATCTGGGAATAGCGGTTGCAATCTGTTGCACATATTCTGCTATTTTTTGATCTTTTTGGGCTCTGCTCGTTGGACGAACCATATTTGCTTGGCTACTTCGCCCTTGATACGCTTTATCAACGCTCCAAAGACCAGTTTTACAATAAAGTGCAAAATCTTCACAATTATTGTTCATCAGATCATACTTGCCATATCCATTTTCATACAAATAACTAGTCCTATGTATCACTTCTTTTACCGGATCAGATTCGGCCATAGTGCATGTTCCACCAACAGTTTTCGAAAGAAGAAATTTTCGACTTGCTTGGTATTTGAATAAGTATAGTGACCCTCCCTTTATAAAACAATCGACGCAACACAACTTTACACCGCTTCCGGCTACTTTCTCCAACCCACAGTACGACGTTGGGCAAGGTGTCTTTGGCTTCTTTTGATTACTACGAGATTCAAGTCCGAATCGAGATCCCTGATCACCCTCCCTTTTTGTGTTCACAAAATGAATAATCTTGTTTTCACCAATGAAGATACCTGCATAAGTTCCTTATGAATTAGTAATCTGCTATTTACATGGGTGCATAAGCACAGAATAAACACATAATAGTTAATCTGGTAACTAACCATGGTGACTGTATAATTGTTTCCTCCAAGTGTAAATATGGTCTCCTTCCTTGAGCTCAGATCTTTTTATTGTCTGCGAAAATAAGTCCATTGGTGTTAACTAAAACGATCTTATCATAACTTGGGACTTGTCATATATATAAATTATATTATATTTATATATATATATATGATACATATGATCTTATTATATTTAATGGAAAAAGAAATGGAAACTGCCTTTAATATTTTTATATACTCTCGTTTGTTTGATGTTTGAATGTTTATGAATTTCATGTACGAATCATTCAATTAGAGGTGTATAAAGAGTCAAATCCCCAAAATTTAAACAATTCAAACAAAATTATTTACCAAGGGTGTGTTTGGCGCGTAGCTTATTGGAGCTTATGGAAGCTTATGAGAGCTTGAGCTTATGATTTTAATAAGCTCCAAGTCATAAGCTTCGTTTGGTAGACAAAAAAAGTAGAGCTTATGAAAATCATAAGCTCTGAAAAAATAAGCTACTTGTAGTAGCTTATTAAAAAAAGTAGAGCTTATGAACTGAAAAATAAGCTCTAGCTAGTTTACCAAACATTTATAAAAAATAATAAGCTCCAGCTACCAACTTCAAAAATAAACTCCAGCTTCAGCTTCTGCTCATAAGCTCCAGCTCCAGCTACTTTCGTCTAAACACACCCCAAGTCGAAGGTCATAAAAGGGTCCAGATATACTAGTAAAATAATGTGTGCAATTTTGGAGAGTTGTCACATCACTTCAAAAGTTGAAAATTTGAAATCATCTACCTCTTCTAATCTCAGACCTTTTTAATTTGACATTTGAACTACAAAATCCAATAAGATCAAACATGCACCGTACTCTATTCTATTCTATACAAATAAATACTACAGAGTAGTAGATATTTGGTTATCAAAACTGTAACGTTTGTGCTCTCCGATCCTGAAATAAATACACTCCAAACCTAAATTTTACCTTTTCACTTGCAGTTTATTGAAAATTTTAAAAAACAATGATTGATAATAATAATTGTGAGTAAAGTCGAAATTTAATTATCTGCAATAGTTATTTTTGTAAAAAAAAATAAGAAAAAATGCTAATCATATATATAGCTTACTAGTTTTATGAGCTCGTACGTTGCACAATATTTGTATAACTTAGTAATCGATAACGTTAATATTGATTCTTATAAAATGTATAATACAATACAATTACAATTACAATAAAAATCTTTTATTACTGATAACATTTGTATTAAATACTAACACATAGATTATTGAACAGAAACAAGAAACTAAATCCACCAACCACACGAGATGAAAAATCTCCAATTTCAGAATTTAAAAATAAGTACCAAAAACAATACAAGATCTTTACAACGGTTCACACACAATCAATCTCACAGTAATCTCTCTCAAGCTATCAAAAAGATAACTATGAATACAGAGAACGAAAGATATGAAACCCTAGAATGAATTTCACACAGTTACAGAGATGAACGAATGAATCAGATAATGAAAAAATATATTAGATAACTTAAATAATAACTTAATTTCTTTTCTAGGTCCCTCAAGTTCCAAAATAGCTGTTCAGCAACAAAGTCTTCTTTTTAATACTTTGACCACCAAACTATCTTTCAGAAAATGACTGCAAGGACCCTGCAATTATTCTTAACCCAGAAATAAGAAAAAATACAAAAAACATATGATCTTACATGTTTAGATTATGAATATGTATATAAATTTAACATCCCCCTTAATTTAAATATGAAATAGATCATAAAGAGTTAACTTGTTGCACAATAAATCATGTTGAGCTCTTAAAAGTGGTTTAGTAAAAATATCTGAAGTGTTTTTTTCAGAAGAAACTTGAACAGTTTGAATTACACCAGAACTAATCTTTTCCCTCACAAAATGTAAATCTACTTCAAAATGTTTAGTTTTTTTCATGAAAAACAGGATTTTTGGCTAATTGTAAAGCAGATTTATTGTCACAATAAACAATTATGGGAATTTTTGTTTTTATGTTCAAATCTTTGAAAAGTTTTAATATCCAAATGAGCTCACATGTGACAGAAGTTAAAGCCCTATACTCAGCTTCTGCAGATGATCTTGAAACAGATGACTATTTCTTACTTTTCCATGAAACTAAAGAGTTTCCTAAATAAACACAGAAACCAGTAACTGACCTTCCTGTAGAAATACATTTTGCATAGTCAGAATCAACATAAGCAGACAATACAAAATTGTCACTTTTTGTTATAAAAATGCATTTTCCAGGCGAACCTTTAAGATATCTAAGAACTCTAAAAGCAGCATTTAAGTGTGAATTTAAAGGAGCATGCATATGTTGACTTAAACAATGAACATCATAGGCAATATCAGGTCTGGTCAGTGTAATGTAAATAAGTTTTCCAATAAGTTTTTGATAATCACTTATATTAGATAAAGGATAATCAGTATCAGAATGATTATCAATACTGGAAAAGACAACACCAGATTCCATAGGAGTAATAGCAGGTTTACTAGCTAACAAACCAAATTCATCAATTATTTCTAAAGTATATTTTCTTTGTGACATACTTAAACCTCCATTTTGATCTAAAAGTTCAATACCAAGAAAATATTTTAATAAACCCAATTCTTTAACTTTGAATTTAGTTTGCAAGAAATGCTTACACTGACTAATACAACTTTCACTATTGCCAGTAATAATAATATCATCAACATAAACAAGCAGAAACAAAGAGCAATCATCAGTATGTTTGGTAAAAAGAGAATAACCATTCACACTTTGAACAAAGCCATATTCAAAAAATGTTTCACAAAATTTCTCATTCCATTTCCTAGGAGCTTGTTTTAACCCATAAAGAGACTTAACAAGTTTACAGACTCTTTTGTCATCTTTATCAAAATATCCCTCAGGTAAAGTCATATAAACATCTTCAGTTAAGTCACCATAAAGAAAGGCATTATTTATGTCAAGTTGATGTAAAGACCAGTCATTTTGAATTGCAACAGTAATAATAACTCTAACAGTAACCATTTTAACAACAGGAGAGAAGGTTTCATCAAAATCTAGACCTTCTCTTTGATTATAACCTTTAGCAACTAATCTAGCCTTGTATCTATCTATTTCACCAGAAGGCTTATATTTGATTCTATAAACTCACTTTGATCCTATAGGTTTTCTATCACAAGGCAAATCAGTAACAATCCAAGTATTATTTCTAAGAAGGGCTTCAATTTCTTCATTCATAGCATTAACCCAATTCTTATCCTTTGATGCCTCTTGGTATGACTTAGGTTCTTGACTTTTATTAAAACAAGTGATAAAACAGAAATTTTCAGAACCAAGTTTAGAATATGTTAAGTAATTTTTAAGACCATACTTTACCTTATTATCAAGTACATAATCATTTAATCTTTTTGGTAAAGTTGTTCTTCTGCTTGTTCTTCTTAAATTTTCAGCATTTATATTAACAGTATCTTCTAATGTATCATCTACATTAGAAGTGCCCTCAGGGACAACATTATGTCCACCAGATGTTCCTTCATAGGAAGTTGCATGTCTGCCATCACCTCTTGACTCAGAAGAGTCAACTGGAGTAACATGTCTGCCATCATCCTTTGGACTGTGTCTCCCTTCATCATTGGGACTTATAGGATACATTTAGTTTAAAACAGTTGACTTATCTATATTAGACTCATGAACAATTTCAGAATCATTTTCAAAAATTGTAAAATCAAAGAAATTTAAATGATTTACACTATTTTCATCAAGGTTCACTTTGTAAACAGACTCAGTTTTGAAAGGATAAACTGAAATGTCCCGTTCATATTGATTATAAACGTTCCATATTAATTGATTTCGTTGCGAGGTTTTGACCTCTATATGAGACGTTTTTCAAAGACTGCATTCATTTTTAAAACAACCATAACCTTTATTTTATCAATAAAGGTTTTAAAAGCATTACGTAGATTATCAAATAATGATAATCTAAAATATACTGTTTACACATGACCATTACATAATGGTTTACAATAGAAATATATTACATCGACATATGTTTCTTGAATGCAGTTTTTACACAATATCATACAAACATGGACTCCAAATCTTGTCCTTATTTTAGTATGCAACAGCGAAAGCTCTAGTATTCACCTGAGAATAAACATGCTTTAAACGTCAACAAAAATGTTGATGAGTTATAGGTTTAACCTATATATATCAAATCGTAACAATAGACCACAAGATTTCATATTTCAATACACATCCCATACATAGAGATAAAAATCATTCATATGGTGAACACCTGGTAACCGACATTAACAAGATGCATATATAAGAATATCCCCATCATTCCGGGACACCCTTCGGATATGATATAAATTTCGAAGTACTAAAGCATCCGGTACTTTGGATGGGGTTTGTTAGGCCCAATAGATCTATCTTTAGGATTCGCGTCAATTAGGGTGTCTGTTCTCTAATTCTTAGATTACCAGACTTAATAAAAAGGGGCATATTCGATTTCAATAATTCAACCATAGAATGTAGTTTCACGTACTTGTGTCTATTTTGTAAATCATTTATAAAACCTGCATGTATTCTCATTTCAAAAATATTAGATTTTAAAAGTGGGACTATAACTCACTTTCACAGATATTTCCTTCCTCGGAAATAAGACTTGGCCACGGATCGATTCACAAACCTATACAAATATGTACATATATATCAAAGTATGATCGAAATATAATTACAACCATTTTTATTATGTTTTAAAGATTTGAGTGTATTAAGTCAGCTGTCCTCGTTAGTAACCTACAACTAGTTGTCTACAGTTAGATGTATAGAAATAAATCGATATATATTATCTTGAATCAATACACGACCCAGTGTATACACGTCTCAGGCTAGATCACAACTCAAAGTATATATATTTTTGGAATCAACCTCAACCCTGTATATCTAACTCCAACATTACTGCATATAGAGTGTCTATGGTTGTTCCAAATAATATATATAAATGGGTCGATATGATATGTCAAAACATTTGCATACGTGTATATGGTATCCCAAGATTACATAATATATTAGAATACATGTATAATACAATATAAGTTAGCTAGGATATGATTTGTATAGATTTGTTAAACATTTCCCGTAGCTAAAAAGATCAAAAATATCCAATCTTGTTTTACCCATAACTTCTTCATTTTAAATCCGTTTTGAGTGAATCAAATTGCTATGGTTTCATATTAAACTCTAATTTAAGAATCCAAACAGAAAAAGTATAGGTTTATAGTCGGAAATTTAAGTTACATGTCAATTACTAAAGAGGTAATCATTTCCGTCGAAAGAACGACATCTTGATGACCATTTTGAAAAACATACTTTCACTTTGAGTTTAACCAAGATTTTTGGATATAGTTTCATGTTCATATGAAAAATCATTTTTCCAGAAGAACAACTTTTAAATCAAAGTTTATCATAGTTTTTAATTATCCAAACCAAAACATCCCCCGGTTTCACTACGACGGCGTATATCCGATTTTATGGTGTTCATCGTGTTTCCAGGTTTTAAATCATTAAGTTAGCATATCATATAGATATAGAACATGTGTTTAGTTGATTTTAAAAGTCAAGTTAGAAGGATTAACTTTTGTTTGCGAACAAGTTTAGAATTAACTAAACTATGTTCTAGTGATTACAAGTTTAAACCTTCGAATAAGATAGCTTTATATGTATGAATAGAATGATGTTATGAACATCATTACAACCTCAAGTTTTCTGGATAAAACTACTGGAAATGAGAAAAATGGATCTAGCTTCAAAGGATCCTTGGATGGCTTGAAAGTTCTTGAAGCAGAATCATGACACGAAAACAGTTCAAGTAAGATTTTCACTCGAAATAAGATTGTTATAGTTGTAGAAATTGAATCAAAGTTTGAATATGAATATTACCTTGAATTATAAAGATAACCTACTATAAATAACAAAGGTTCCTTGATCTTAGATGATTACTTGGAATGGATTAGAAAACTTGGAAGTAGACTTGCAAACTTGGAAGTATTCTTGATTTTTAAGAAACTATACTTATGGAATTTATGAAGAACACTTAGAACTTGAAGATGAAACTTGAGAGAGATCAATTAGATGAAGAAAATTGAAGAATTAAAGTGTTTGTAGGTGTTTTTGGTCGTTGGTATATGGATTAGATATAAAAGATATGTAATTTTGTTTTCATGTAAATAAGTCATGAATGATTACTAATATTTTTGTAATTTTATGAGATATTTCATGCTAGTTGCCAAATGATGGTTCCCACATATGTTAGGTGACTCACATGGGCTGTTAAGAGCTGATCATTGGAGTGTATATACCAATAGTACATACATCTAAAAGCTGTGTATTGTACGAGTACGAATACTGGTGCATACGAGTAGAATTGTTGATGAAACTGAACGAGGATGTAATTGTAAGAATTTTTGTTAAGTAGAAGTACTTTGATATGTGTCTTGAAGTCTTTCAAAAGTGTAAGAATACATATCAAAACACAACATGTATATACATTCTAATGGAGTCGTTAAGTCTTCGTTAGTCGTTACATGTAAGTGTTGTTTTGAAACCTTTAAGTTAACGATCTCAATTAATGTTGTTAACCTAATGTTTATTATATCAAATGAGATGTTAAATTATTATATTATCATGATATTATGATGTATGAATATCTCTTAATATGATATATACATTAAAATATCGTTACAACGATAATCGTTACATATAAGTCTCGTTTCGTAATTCTTGAGTTAGTAGTCTTGTTTTTACATATGTAGTTCATTGTTAACACACTTAATGATATATTTAAATATCATTTTATCATGTTAAATATAGTGTATCAATATCTTAATATGATACATATGTATTTAGTAGACGTTATCATAACGATAATCGTTATATATATCATTTCGAGTTTCTTAACTTAGTAATTTCATTTCTTATGTATATCACACATTGTTAATATACTTAGTGAGACACTTACTCATCATAATCTCATGTCAACCATATATATATGTCTATATATACCACAACATGTAGTTTTTACAAATTTGTAACGTTCGTGAATCGCCGGTCAACTTGGGTGATCAATTGTCTATATGAAACTTATTTCATTTAATCAAGTCTTAACAAGTTTGATTGCTTAACACGTTGGAAACATTTAGTCATGTAAATATCAATCTCAATTAATATATATAAATATGGAAAAGTTCGGGTCACTATAGTACCTAGCCGTTAAATAAATTTCGTCCCGAAATTTTAAGTTGTTCAAGGTGTTGACGAATCTTCTGGAAATAGATGCGGGTATTTCTTCTTCATCTGATCTTCATGCTCCCAGGTGAACTCGGGTCCTCTACGAGCATTCCATCGAACCTTAACAATCGGTATCTTGTTTTGCTTAAGTCTCTTAACCTCACGATCCATTATTTCGACGGGTTTTTCAATGAATTAAAGTTTTTCATTGATTTGGATTTCGTCCAACGGAATAGTGAGATCTTCTTTAGCAAAACATTTCTTCAAATTCGAGACGTGAAAAGTGTTATGTACAGCTGTGAGTTGTTGAGTTAGCTCCAGTTGGTAAGCTACTGGTCTGACACGATCTATAATCTTGAATGGTCCAATATACCTTGGATTTAGTTTCCCCCGTTTACCAAATCGAACAACGCCTTTCCAAGGTGAAACCTTAAGCATGACCATTTCTCCAATTTCAAACTCTATATCTTTTCTTTTACTGTCCGCGTAGCTCTTTTGTCGACTCTGGGCGGTTTTCAATTGTTGTTGAATTTGGATGATTTTCTCGGTAGTTTCTTGTATTATCTCCGGACCCGTAATCTGTCTATCCACCACTTCATTCCAACAAATCGGAGACCTGCACTTTCTACCATAAAGTGCCTCAAACGGCGCCATCTCAATACTAGAATGATAACTGTTGTTGTAGGAAAATTCTGCTAACGGTAGGTGTCGATCCCAACTGTTTCCGAAATCAATAACACATGCTCGTAGCGTTTGTATCGTCCTTTCGCTCCGCCCATCAGTTTGTGGATGATAGGCAGTACTCATGTCTAGACGAGTCCCCAATGCTTGTTGCAACGTCTGCCAGAACCTTGAAAAAAATCTACCATCCCTATCAGTAATAATAGAGACGGGTATTCCATGTCTGGAGACAACCTCCTTCAAATACAATCGCGCCAACTTCTCCATTTTGTCATCTTCTCTCATTGGCAGGAAGTGTGCTGACTTGGTGAGACGATCAACTATTACTCAAATAGTATCATAACCACTTGCAGTCCTTGGCAATTTAGTAATGAAATCCATGGTAATGTTTTCCATTTCCATTCCGAGATTTCAGGTTGTTATAGTAGACCTGATGGTTTCTGATGTTCAGCTTTGACCTTAGAACACGTCAAACATTCTCCTACATATTTAGCAATATCGGCTTTCATACCCGTCCACCAAAAGTGTTTCTTGAGATCTTTATACATCTTCCTCGCTCCGGGATGTATTGAATATCTGGTTTTATGTGCTTCCTTAAGTACCATTTCTCTCACATCTCCAAACCTTGGTACCCAAATTCTATCAGCCCTATATCGGGTTCCGTCTTCCCGAATATTAAGATGTTTCTCTGATCCTTTGTGTGATGACCCGGGAATTTCCGACCAAATTTAAACTTAATCGCTATGTGATTTCGACACGAAAAGAAAAGTCTAGTAAATCTAATCTCAAAAAGTTTGAACTATTTTCATATATCCATTTAACCCTTGACTATTTTCGATGATTCACGAACAATTTATTTTGTAATTAAATATATAATTTAATATGTATATATATATATATAAATACATATAAATATATATAAATAAATATATATAAACAAATGAAAGTGTAAAATAGAATACAACTAATTGCTGTAATGAATCTATATATAAAATATAAATGAATTTTAAATATGACTACGATGATATGTATATTCTAATATACTAAAATATATAAATAATTAATATTATATGTAGGTTAATAATGAATTATAATATTAACTTATATAATTACAAATTAAGATAAAAGTTACATTACTATTAGTAATTTCAATATTACTTTCATTATTATCTATAAATATTAATATTAATGTCTGTCTTATTCTAGGTTATATATATATTATATATTGATATAAAAATTTAAAACATGTAAATTGTTATACCTTTATTATTACTAGCATTATTAATAGATATTATTATTATCATTAAGAATCATTATCATTAAAAATTTATTATTGTTATTATTATACAAATTATTATAATTATCATTAATATTATTATTAATATTATTATTATATCTATTATTAATATTATTAGTATCATCTTGATATTTTTATTATTATAATTATTATTATTTCTATTATCAGTATTTATTACTAATAATATTATCAATATTATTACTAATATTTTTACTATTAATTATTAATATTAATTAAAAATAATCTAATAATTCATGAAACTTGTACGAAATTTGTTATCTATCGTTGTCTTGCTTTTCGATTTTTGTTTCTTCTGTTTTGGAATTTTTCGATCAATAATGCTATAACATTCAACAACTATGATCACAAGAGGGGTGTGTTTTATTTTTATTTTTTAAGAAAAAGAGCCGTCGGTCTATATATTTCAACTTTTTGGAAAAAAATTATAAATCGAACGAATTATCAAAATCTATAAATGAGAGATTGTTAGGAACCTTTTACTTAATCTATTTGATAAACCTCAACTTCCAATTTTCCAAATCAAGAACGAATTCGTGAGTCAAAGTTTTGATCTCAAAAAGTCAAACGTTTGTTCATAAGGAAATTCGAGTTGTATTTGATGTTATGAGTTGAATTGACGGTTCCAATAGATCGTAGGATTGATTTGAAGAACAATTCGTGTTATGAGTTTTGTCCAAAACGTACTAGAAATCAAAGTTAAATTTTTTTTTAAAAAACTCTCGTGAGCAGCAGCAGAAGACTTAAGTCTGTTTTTTTTCATTTTTTTTTATTTAAATACTATCTTTCTCATTTTTAATTGTTTACAAAGTCTTAATTTTGTACATAAATTTGATACTTTGTTTTTTGGAATGGTCTCTTGGTCGATTTTGTTATTGTTGAAGATGAAGTTGAAGCTTTAAAACAAAATCGGGTTATATAGTTTGGGAAGGGAATAAAAACAGAAAAAGTAAGCTGGAGCAGACGGTTTAGGTGTTTGTGGGTGTGCGAGAGGTCTCGTGTTCGAGCCATGGCAGGGACACTTTATCTGTTTTTGGGCAAATTTTTATGAGGTAGCTTCCTTAATATATCATTATTATTATTAATATTATTATTATTAGTATTATTATTATTATTATTATTATTATTATTATTATTATTATTATTATTATTATTATTATTATTATTATTATTATTATTATTATTATTATTATTATTATTATTATTATTAGTATTATTATTATTATTGTTATGATTGTTATTATTAGTGTTGCAAGTATTATTATTATTATTATTATCATAATTATAAGTATTATCATAATTAAGATTATTATTATCATTACTAAGAAAATAATATAACCCATTATTATTATCATTAATATTAGTGCTATTACCATGCTATTAATTATTATTATTATCATAAAGACTATTATTAATGCTATCATTATAATTATTATTAGTATGATTAGTATCCTTAATATTGTCATTGTTAAAAATTATTATCATTATAATTATTATCACTTTGTTAAAATAAGAACTAATACTAATATTATTATTAGTATTATCAACATCTTTATTTTTTTAAATTAGCAGGATTATAAAAAATAGATTTTTTAAAATAAATATATTGTTTTCAAGAAAATTAAAAATGAAAGATCATTATTATTATTATCATTGATCATTATCAAAAAATTTTTTACAAAAAGATATTCGTATATAGAAATTTCATTACTATGATATTAGTAATACATATCACCATATTATTTTTTTTCATGATACTAATTAAGTTATAAAAGATATCAATTGATATATAAATATAATTTTATCATATAAAGACCCTAGTATAAGTTTTTATTTATAACCTGTTATAAAGAAAGATAAACATTAGTATATATATAAAATATACAAAAATTAAATATAATAAATTTAATTAAATAACATATAATATAACAAGCATATTATTAATAATAATTTATATAAACTCGCTCGATTACAATTATACGTGTTAATAAATATACAATTGATATAGGTTCGTGAATCCGAGGCCAACCTTATACTTGTTCAATGATGTTATATATATTTTTACTACAAAATACATTAGGTGAGTTTCATTAATCCTTTTTTTAAATGCTTTCGCAATATATATTTTGGGACTGAGAATACATGCGCTGCTTTTATAACTGTTTTACGAAATAGACACAAGTAATTGAAACTACATTATGTGGTTGAATGATCGAAATCGAATATGCCTCTTTTTATTAAGTCTGGTAATCTAAGAATTAGGTAACAGACACCCTAATTGACGCGAATCCTAAAGATAGATCTATCGGGCCCAACAAGCCCCATCCAAAGTACCGGATGCTTTAGTACTTCGAAATTTATATCATGTCTGAAGGAGGATCCCGGAATGATGGGGATATTCTTATATGCATATTGTAAATGTCGGTTACCAGGTGTTCAATCCATATGAATGATATTTTTGTCTCTATGCATGGGACGTATGTTTATGAGAAATGGAAATATGAAATCTTGTGGTCTATTAAAATTATGAAATGATTATTTATGTTAAACTAATGAACTCACCAACCTTTTGGTTGACACTTTAAAGCATGTTTATTCTCAGGTACGAAAGAAATCTTCCGCTGTGTAATTGCTCATTTTAAAGATATTACTTGGAGTCATTTATGACATATTTCAAAAGACGTTGCATTCGAGTCGTTGAGATCATCAAGATTATTATTAAATCAATTATAGTTAGATATATTATAAAATGATATGCATGCCGTCAACTTTCGTTGTAATGAAAGATTGTCTTTTCAAAAACGAATGCAATGTTTGTAAAATGTATCATATAGAGGTCAAATACCTCGCGATGTAATCAACTGTTGTGAATCGTTTATAATCGATATGGACTTCATCCGGATGGATTAGGATGTGTTCTTTCAGTTGGTATCAGAGCGGTGGTCTTTGCGAACAGGTCTATATTAGTGTGTCTAATTGATAAGTCGTTAGGATGCATTAGTGAGTGTGGACTTCGACCGTGTCTGCATGTCAAAAGTTTTGCTTATCATTTCGTGTCGAAAATTACCTGCTTATCATTCTTAGGGAATCACTTGCTTATCATTCTTAGTCTAGACACATCTTACTGCAATGATTGCATGAATAGTGTATAGACAAAATTCGTATCTTAGCGTATCTGCTAATTCATATCTTAGCATATTTGTTATTAATACCTTTGCCTGATAGTTTCCGTAGATTCCTCCGTAACTTATGGGATTTTAGTATTATATATGCATATGTAAATTATGTATTACAGGGTACTAATCTACATCCTATAATCTATTTCTTATCGAAAAATACTTCATCGGATCGTACGAAATGAATCCCCCAACCAGTTCAAGTCCCTCAGATTCCGATAGCTATTCCGACAGCTATTCCAACATGGATATTCACCTAAGCTTCGGAAGCAGCGTCACCAGAATGAATCAACCAATCGGCCATCCCCAATTCATCTGATGGATTCGTAGACGACTTAACCGATGGAAAACCGAAGAAGGCGATCCCTTCCACCAAGCGAATACACCTCTTGACGAATAACCCGAAGCACTTATCGGTGAATCAATCCGAAACACCATCTTCACCCTCATTTCCAGAGTAGCTCGACATGATTATATTCTATCCACAATTTGAAACCTTATTCATCTACTCATTCTGATCGACAATTATCCCAGAGTAATACAAGAAGTCAACGAACTTCGCGCTTGAGTAATCAATTTAGAGAATATGGTGCAAAATCTACCAGCTTCAGCAACATCATCGGCACCAACAGTACCATCAGTAACAACACCAGTACTATCAACAATCCATGCCTCAACATCCCATTCTGTACCTTGAGTATAATTATCGTTCCACGAATCGTTCTACATCATTTATCTTCGTTCGACATGGCGATTATATAATCTCTAATGTTTTAGAGATTATATATTCTTATTCTAAACGGTAAATCAAATGAGTCTAATATCATATTGACTCATTAAATCCATGATTACATATGAAGAAAATATATATGTATATACGTTTTCATAAAGTTTGTAAAAAAAAAAAAAAATTCTTTAGTACAAAGTGTTAATTGTGAAAATATTTTAACGGGTAGGTAATACCCGAGGAATATTCAGATTTTACATTAATAAGTTACACTGTACATTCTTTCAAATCTGATTCAACATTCATTTACTATCCTACTTAAATATACAGAGATACGAATCCGGTCACCACAGAATAACCATATTCATCCAATTTCATATTTGGATTTTGATTTATCAGAATCCAACAAGTGGCATAATGAAGAAAACATTTGACAAAATGAAAATTGTTAGAAACAAACAAATTAACTATGAGGAATTTTGTTAAGAATTCACGCTAACTGTTCCTAGCTAATTGTTCCTAGCTAACTGATTACATTTTTATTTATCGCAATTTAATTATCGCAATTTTATTTATCGTCATTTAATTTCTGTTATTTACTTTACGCACTTTATTTATCGTTATTTAATTTCTGTTATTTATTTTACGCACTTTAAATATCGGGACACGTATACAAGGTTTTGACATATCATATCGACGCATATATATATATATTATTTGGAATCACCATAGACACTCTATATGCAGTAATGATCGAGTTCTCTATACAGGGTTGAGGTTGATTCTACAATAATATATATAATTTGAGTTGTAATCGAGTCTGAGACGTATACGGGTCACGACACGTATTAATTAATTCGAATATTATATATTAAACTATATATGAATTATTGGACTGTCAACTGTGGACTATCGACTGTGGACTAATAACATTGGACAATTAAAATGAATTAAAATATTAATTATAACATATAAAACTAAACAATTCTTCAAGTTTGCCACTTGATTTCATCTTAAACCTCATTTGTATCTTGACGATTACAATCTGCGTTCAAACCTTTCATGATTCCTGAAAACACCTCAGTTGATAGGATGAATCAACCGCACTTCATCTACGGAAGGAAAGATTTATGCATATAGTTACGCACCTGAGAAACTCTTGGCAACTGGGTAAAAGTTTAACATGTAGCCGCGTCAGATCCTTTAGCATTTATTAGCAAAAATAACTTACGATCCCTTTTCAAAGTAGCAAATTTTGTCACATCTCCAGCAAGTCAACTTCGACTTTTCATCCGAAGTAGCCTTACTATAATCCTGATATATATGATTACCCTTTTGATACCGGAGAATTCTTTTATATTCCGCCATATTACCACTATAATTATTCATTGAAAACCTATTCATATACTCATCCGCATCTTGTAACAAGAACTACCGTACCAAATACCGAGAATCAGCAATCAGTATTTTGAAATCTCGCAGCATGTCTATATTAACATTTATATGCAAACATATAACATTTATCTCTTAGAATTATGATTTTCCATTCTGGAATGCTGAAAAAGCTGAAATACAGCAGCACAAACTGTACACGACCTTAACTGTCGAAAATTTGATGATAAAGAATGGAGTTTTGGAAACACTCAATAGAAAATTTAGTACCGAAAAGCGGATTATGCGAAACTATGAAGGAAGTCGTGGACAAATCACAAAGAATAAGTTTGATTTCAAAGAATCCAAATGATTCTGTTTCTGATGAAATCTTTAGCGAATACCTTGCTTTCGAATCTAAACCCTTACGGATAAATCTTTTTCATCATCCATCGATATTAGAAATTCCAAGATATCATCGTATCTTTCATTATAAATATCCTCCATATTTCTGAAGATATTTTCATAACTATTCTTATCTGAAATCAATAATCTATTCGTGCTATCAGTGTTACATCATATAGAAACTGTTAGTTTCGATATTCTGTAAACTTTTGTGCATTAAAATATGAATATTATTGAAGTAATGTTGGGAACTGATGCATGAGTTATTATAATATAATGACACTTGATCAACGTGATTATATTACAGTAAGTCATGCTGAGTTTCTAATGGGACGTGATGATTCACAGATCATAACGTCATCATGTGCCATGTTACTTAACTCTGTTATTCTGCTTAACTTCTGAACATATCAAGAAAGTATATTCTTGATAGTTCTATTCTCAGTGAATCTGGTAATTTGACAAATCAAATCGTGCTATTACGTTCCTTCCTATTTAGAACATTAATAATGTTCATTCTAAAACTTATATCTGCGAATTCTGGACCATTACAAGAGATGCCAAATCGCCAGAAGAAGAAACGAAGGGACAAAGCTCTGAAATAGAAATTGGAGTATAAATCGTAGCAAATAGGAGGGAGTATTAACTGTGGATGACAATGATTATAGGAAACAGAAAGGGGGACATTGAAATATAAGGAGAGATATAAAGCCCGATAACAACGCATAAATTACAAACCGTGTATATCAATGTTTATCGCAACATAAAGACACGGGAGAATTAAAAGCACTATAACCCCAAGAGTAAAGTAGAAGTAAGCAGATTCCTTGGGTGGAAGTTGGAAAAGGAGAATGATTGTTACGATAGTAAGGATAAGGACAAGGATTAAAACTGGATTAAGCATTTCACAATCTTTTGGATGTAGGAACTAAGAAAGAAAGTATAGGAAGGGTGAGAATAATGGAACGGAGGAGTTTAATTTATAATGGAAATATCAGACAGAGTAATCGAAACAGATCACCGTATTTAATTAGAGAGAATTTAATTTCCTTATTCGCCGAAGGATCAGATCTAATAGATTTCCAAGATTTTCCTTTTAAATCCCTTGAATTCCGGAATTCAACCAAGGCAACATCAAAAGTTAAAACGAAACTTCAATTTTCATTTCACTCTTTTGTGCTAGCTTCATTCGTGCTCTTCGAATAATTGAATTATTTTATCTGTATTATTTAATAATGATAAAACTCTATTTATCAGCTCATATTCGTCAGGAAAACATATTTATTGTTAGTCATGACGACTTCACTCAAATTTCGGGACGAAATTTCTTTAACGGGTAGGTACTGTGATGACCCGAGAATTTCCGACCAAATTTAAACTTAATCGCTATGTGATTTTGACACGAAAAGAAAAGTCTAGTAAATCTAATCTCAAAAAGTTTGAACTATTTTCATATATCCATTTAACCCTTGACTATTTCCGATGATTCACGAACAATTTATTTTGTAATTAAATATGTAATTTAATATGCATATATATAAATACATATAAATATATATAAATAAATATATATAAACAATGAAAGTGTAAAATAGAATACAACTAATTGCTGTAATGAATCTATATATAAAATATAAATGAATTTTAAATATGACTACGATGATATGTATATTCTAATATACTAAAATATATAAATAATTAATATTATATGTAGGTTAATAATGAATTATAATATTAACTTATATAATTACAAATTAAGATAAAAGTTACATTACTATTAGTAATTTCAATATTACTTTCATTATTATCTATAAATATTAATATTAATGTCTGTCTTATTCTAGGTTATATATATATTATATATTGATATAAAAATTTAAAACATGTAAATTGTTATACCTTTATTATTACTAGCATTATTAATAGATATTATTATTATCATTAAGAATCATTATCATTAAAAATTTATTATTGTTATTATTATACAAATTATTATCATTATCATTAATATTATTATTAATATTATTATTATATCTATTATTAATATTATTAGTATCATCTTGATATTTTTATTATTATAATTATTATTATTTCTATTATCAGTATTTATTACTAATAATATTTTCAATATTATTACTAATATTTTTACTATTAATTATTAATATTAATTAAAAATAATCTAATAATTCATGAAACATGTACGAAATTTGTTATCTATCGTTGTCTTGCTTTTCGATTTTTGTTTCTTCTGTTTTGGAATTTGTCAATCAATAATGCTATAACATTCAACAACTATGATCACAAGAGGGGTGTGTTTTATTTATTTTTTTTTTAAAGAAAAAGAGTCGTCGGTCTATATATTTCAACTTTTTGGCAAAAATTATAAATCGAACGAATTATCAAAATCTATAAATGAGAGATTGTTAGGAACCTTTTACTTAATCTATTTGATAAACCTCAACTTCCAATTTTCCAAATCAAGAACGAATTCGTGAGTCAAAGTTTTGATCTCAAAAAGTCAAACGTTTGTTCATAAGGAAATTCGAGTTGTATTTGATGTTATGAGTTGAATTGATGGTTCCAATAGATCGTAGGATTGATTTGAAGAACAATTCGTGTTATGAGTTTTGTCCAAAACGTACTAAAAATCAAAGTTAAATTTTTTTTTTTTAAACTCTCGCGAGCAGCAGCAGCAGACTTAAGTCTGTTTTTTTTTCATTTTTTATTTATTTAAATACTATCTTTCTCATTTTTAATTGTTTACAAAGTCTTAATTGTGTACATAAATTTGATACTTTGTTTTTTGGAATGGTCTCTTGGTCGATTTTGTTATTGTTGAAGATGAAGTTGATGCTTTAAAACAAAATCGGGTTATATAGTTTGGGAAGGGAATAAAAATAGAAAAAGTAAGCTAGAGCAGACGGTTTAGGTGTTTGTGGGTGTGCGAGAGGTCACGTGTTCGAGCCATGGCAGGGACACTTTATCTGTTTTTGGGCAAATTTTTATGAGGTAGCTTCCTTAATATATCATTATTATTATTAATATTATTATTATTATTATTATTATTATTATTATTATTATTATTATTATTATTATTATTATTATTATTATTATTATTATTATTATTATTATTATTATTATTGTTATGATTGTTATTATTAGTGTTGCAAGTATTATTATTATTATTATCATAATTATAAGTATTATCATAATTAAGATTATTATTATCATTACTAAGAAAATAATATAACCCATTATTATTATCATTAATATTAGTGCTATTACCATGCTATTAATTATTATTATTATTATCATACAGACTATTATTAATGGTATCATTATAATTATTATTAGTATGATTAGTATCCTTAATATTGTCATTGTTAAAAATTATTATCATTATAATTATTATCACTTTGCTAAAATGAGAACTAATACTAATATTATTATTAGTATTATCAACATCTTTATTTTTTTAAATTAGCAGGATTATAAAAAATAGATTTTTAAAATAAATATATTGTTTTCAAGAAAATTATAAATGAAAGGTCATTATTATTATTATCATTGATCATTATCAAAAATTTTTTTACAAAAAGATATTCGTATATAGAAATTTCATTACTATGATATTAGTAATACATATCACCATATTATTTTTTTTTCATGATACTAATTAAGTTAAAAAAGATATCAATTGATATATAAATATATTTTTATCATATAAAGACCCTAGTATAAGTTTTTATTTATAACATGTTATAAAGAAAGATAAACATTAGTATATATATAAAATATACAAAAATTAAATATAATAAATTTAATTAAATAACATATAATATAACAAGCATATTATTAATAATAATTTATATAAACTCGCTCGATTACAATTATACGTGTTAATAAATATACAACTGATATAGGTTCGTGAATCCGAGGCCAACCTTATGTAGTGACCCGAACTTTTCCTAACCTTTCTATGATTATATGTTTAATGAAAACTATATTTACATGATTAAATGTTTCCAACATGTTAAGCAATCAAACTTGTTAAGACTTGGTTAATTGAAACGGAAATTTTGTAAACGTCTGATTACCCAGTTTGACCAATGATTCACGAACGCTATAAGTTGTATATGACATGATGATACATAAATGAATAAATGTATATGTTTAACATGATATAATGATCATCAAGTATCTCATTAAAAATAGTAACAATAAGTTATATACTTAAAAAGGAGACTATTGACGTATGAAACTCGAAACGATACATATAACGATTATCGTTATAACCACATCTTACTAAATATATATGAAGCATATTAATACATTTTTATATTATATATAACATGATAATATGATAATTAAATATATCATTAAGTGTATTAACAATGAACTACATAAGTAAAAACAAGACTACTAACTTAAGGATTTCGAAACGAGACATATATGTAACGATTATCATTGTAACAACATTTAAATGTATATATCATATTAATATATATTAATATATCATAATATCATGATAATATAATAATTTAAAATCTCATTTGATATTATAAACATTGGGTTAACAACATTTAACAAGATCGTTAACCTAAAGGTTTCAAAACAACACTTACATGTAACGACTAACGATGACTTAACGACTCAGTTAAAATGTATATACATGTAGTGTTTTAATATGTATTCATACACTTTTGAAAGACTTCAAGACACTTATCAAAATACTTCTACTTAACAAAAATGCTTACAATTACATCCTCGTTCAGTTTCATCAACAATTCTACTCGTATGCACCCGTATTCGTACTCGTACAATACACAGCTTTTTTATGTATGTACTATTGGTATATACACTCCAATGATCAGCTCTTAGCAGCCCATGTGAGTCACCTAACACATGTGGGAACCATCATTTGGCAACTAGCATGAAATATCTCATAAAATTACAAAAATATGAGTAATCATTCATGACTTATTTACATGAAAACAAAATTACATATCCTTTATATCTAATCCATACACCAACGACCAAAAACACCTACAAATACTTTCATTCTTCAATTTTCTTCATCTAATTGATCTCTCTCAAGTTCTATCTTCAAGTTCTAAGTGTTCTTCATAAATTCCAAAAGTTCTAGTTTCATAAAATCAAGAATACTTCCAAGATTGCAAGTTTACTTCCGAGTTTTCTAAATCCATTCCAAGTAATCATCCAAGATCAAGAAACCTTTGTTACTTACAGTAGGATATCTTTCTAATACAAGGTAATAATCATATTCAAACTTTAATTCAATTTCTATAACTATAACAATCTTATTTCGAGTGGAAATCTTACTTGAAATTGTTTTCGTGTCATGATTCTGCTTCAAGAACTTTCAAGCCATCCAAGGATCCTTTGAAGCTAGATCTATTTTTTTCATTTCCAGTAGGTTTATCCAAGGAACTTGAGGTAGTAATGATGTTCATAACATCATTCGATTCATACATATAAAGCTATCTTATTCGAAGGTTTAAACTTGTAATCACTAGAACATAGTTTAGTTAATTCTAAACTTGTTCGCAAATAAAAGTTAATCCTTCTAACTTGACTTTTAAAATCAACTAAACACATGTTCTATATCTATATGATATGCTAACTTAATGATTTAAAACCTAGAAACACTAAAAACACCGTAAAACCGGATTTACGCCGTCATAGTAACACCGCGGGCTGTTTTGGGTTAGTTAATTAAAAACTATGATAAACTTTGATTTAAAAGTTGTTATTCTGGGAAAATGATTTTTATTATGAACATGAAACTATATCCAAAAATTATGGTTAAACTCAAAGTGGAAGTATGTTTTCTAAAATGGTCATCTAGACGTCGTCCTTTCGACTGAAATGACTACCTTTACAAAAACGACTTGTAACTTATTTTTCTGACTATAAACCTATACTTTTTCTGTTTAGATTCATAAAATAGAGTTCAATATAAAACTATAGCAATTTGATTAACTCAAAACGGATTTAAAATGAAGAAGTTATGGGTAAAACAAGATTGGATAATTTTTCTCATTTTAGCTACGTGAAAATTGGTAACAAATCTATTCCAACCATAACTTAATCAACTTGTATTGTATATTATGTAATCTTGAGATACCATAGACAAGTATACAATGTTTCGACCTATCATGTCGACACATCTATATATATTTCGGAACAACCATAGACACTCTATATGTGAATGTTGGAGTTAGCTATACAGGGTTGAGGTTGATTCCAAAATATATATAGTTTGAGTTGTGATCAATACTGAGATACGTATACAGGTCATGAATTGATTCAAGATAATATTTATCGATTTATTTCTGTACATCTAACTGTGGACAACTAGTTGTAGGTTACTAACGAGGACAGCTGACTTAATAAACTTAAAACATCAAAATATATTAAAAGTGTTGTAAATATATTTTGAACATACTTTGATATAAAAGTATATATTGTTATAGGTTCGTGAATCAACCAGTGGCCAAGTCTTACTTCCCGACAAAGTAAAAATCTGTGAAAGTGAGTTATAGTCCCATTTTTAAAATCTAATATTTTTGGGATGAGAATACATGCAGGTTTTATAAATGATTTACAAAATAGACACAAGTACGTGAAACTACATTCTATGGTTGAATTATCGAAATCGAATATGCCCCTTTTTTATTAAGTCTGGTAATCTAAGAATTAGGGAACAGACACCCTAATTGACGCGAATCCTAAAGATAGATCTATTGGGCCTAACAAACCCCATCCAAAGTACCGGATGCTTTAGTACTTCGAAATTTATATCATATCCGAAGGGTGTCCCGGAATGATGAGGATATTCTTATATATGCATCTTGTTAATGTCGGTTACCAGGTGTTCACCATATGAATGATTTTTATCTCTATGTATGGGATGTGTATTGAAATATGAAATCTTGTGGTCTATTATTATGATTTGATATATATAGGTTAAACCTATAACTCACCAACATTTTTGTTGACGTTTTAAGCATGTTTATTCTCAGGTGATTATTAAGAGCTTCCGCTGTCGCATACTTAAATAAGGATGAGATTTGGAGTCCATGCTTGTATGATATTGTGTAAAAACTGCATTCAAGAAACTTATTTTGTTGTAACATATTTGTATTGTAAACCATTATGTAATGGTCGTGTGTAAACAGGATATTTTAGATTATCATTATTTGATAATCTACGTAAAGCTTTTTAAAACCTTTATCTATGAAATAAAGGTTATGGTTTGTTTTAAAAATGAATGCAGTCTTTGAAAAACGTCTCATATAGAGGTCAAAACCTCGCAACGAAATCAATTAATATGGAACGTTTTTAATCAATAAGAACGGGACATTTCAGTTGGTATCCGAGCGTTGGTCTTAGAGAACCAGAATTTTGCATTAGTGTGTCTTATCGAGTTTGTTAGGATGCATTAGTGAGTCTGGACTTCGACCATGTTTACTTGAAAAATGATTGCTTAACAAATTTTGTTGGAAACTATATATTTTTAACATGTGAATATTATGTGATATATTAATCTCTTAACGCGTTTGATATTATGTGATAGATGTCTACCTCTAGAACAAGTCCCATTGACTCACCTAATAATAATGAAGAGTCAAATGTAAATTGGAATGATTCGTGGACTGATTCACAAGTTCCCGAAGAGGAACCGGAAGAAGAGTCGGAACCGAAAGAAGAATCGGAACCGGAAGAAGAATCGGAACCGGATGAAGAAATAGAACCGGTGGGGGAAATAATAAAACGGTTAAGTAAAAGAAAATCCTCAACCAACCGACCAAGGTTAATTATGGTCAACGGTGTTTCCGTCAAGGAAGCAAAATATTGGGAGGATTACCAATTCTCCGATGAATCGGATTCCGACGAGAATTCTGATGATGTTATAGAAATTACCCCAACTGAATTTAAAAAGGCAAAATAAAATAATAAGGGAAAGGGCATAAAAATAGAGAAATTTAATTCCAACCCCGATGAACTTTATATGTATCGTCAACCCCCGAAGTCCTTAAGTTGTAACAATGACCCGGGAACCTCTAAACCACCAGGTTTTTCTAAACCAATGTGGAAAACAACGGCTCGTATTAGGGGAACATCATATATCCCTAGAAACTTGGCAAAACGAACCAAAACCGAAGAAGAAGAAACAAGCTGTAACGACCCTAGAATTTCCAACGTTATTTTATTAATAATTGTTATTATTAATACGTATGATTAAACGAATGTATGTTATTACATTTACATGTTGCGTTGATTGCCCGTACTTGACTTTTAAGAGCCCGAAACGTCTTTGTGACACCCGGAACTTTCACGAATAATATTTTTAGATATTATTTACATTCATGATTAAATTTATTAATCATTTTAATTAACTAAGGCTATTAGTTAGTTACTTGGGCTTTAATTGGTTTAACTTGTGATTTATTTGAACTTGGGCTTTGTTAGTGTAATGGACTCATGTTATTGGACTTCCAAGCCCACCCTACACTACTAGTGGACTTAGTTAGCCCATGTCTTCAAGTGTAAGTATCATTTAGTATGGTAACTAGTTAGTTTCAACACTTGGAATCTAGTTAACATACATTTCCCATGCATGCATCCTCATTATCCAACTTTTAAGCTTTAACACATGAAGAGCCATTAAACATTAGCCTTCCCCCTCCCTTTTTCTGCTGAATGCCGAAACCATGTGACCATTTAGTGGTGTTTTGAATTTTTTTTACACTACTTGTTCACTAGTACTCACTTGCATCTCTCATTTCCAACTCACACTCTTACTTGCAACATTTCTTTTCTCTCTTTTCTCTAGTTCTTGTAAGTAATCTTGAAGACTTTTTCTCTTCTTCTTTTCTTCTTAAAACCTTATACATACATGCAAATCATCATCATCATTTGTTGTTCTTTGTTGTTAATGTTACTTGTCTTGTTAATTGTTGTTATTTACTTACATGTTTCAAGAATCTAACTTTCTAGTTTGATTCATCTTTTATCTTGTTTTAACAAGAACAATCAAGAACTAAACTCTCTAGTTTAAGTTCTACATATAATGTTTCAAAGATTATAAAGTTCTTGTTGTTGAAATCATACTTGTAAGTCATGGAAGTAAACTTAAAGTTTACTTTACTTAAAGATCAACTTTGGTTGAATCTTTAAAGTATGAGCAACCCTTGAACTAATTACTTGTTTAGTTAACTTGTTTCTTTATTTTATACACTTTAATTTCATGTAGTTAGTTTATATGGTCAAGTACTACAAGTTAGTCTTGATCTCATATCTCTTGAACAAATCAAGTTAACCTTGGAAGTTCAAGAACACACAAACAAGTTTTCTTTAAATGTAACTTTGGATCTAGACTTTTGAGTCTTGGATCTTCAAGATCAAACTAGGAACTATGTTCTACTACTTATGATCTTGATTAGTTAGTTTACTTTCAAGTTTGTAACTTGTTATTAGCTTTAAAGTCCATGTATGTGTTAGATCTAAGACTTTGATGCAACTTTGGTTCATCAAACTTCATACAACTCTTAAGTGAGTTGTGCTTCATGTCTTAGACTTGCACATGGGTTATGATGGTCAATACTTGGTTAAGATGATGTAGATACATCAATGAGTTGTACACTTGAAGCTATATGCATCAAGGATGAGAGCCATGATGAACATCAAGCACCAAGACCACCGGAACCCTTTTAAACTCACTGTTCTGTCCAAAACCTACTGACCTGATGCTTCTGGAACAGACCAGTAGACCTGGGCTGTTCTAACTTTGATTTTTAGATATAACTTTTCGAGTAGATAACTTTTCATATAGGACTCGTCTTAATCCGAGTTACGGTTTAGGGTTTATGGCCCTCCGATCGTTACTATGTCCTTTAACGTTGTGCAGAAATTTCTGACCTACTCTCACTTAGACCGCCGCCACGGTCAAACCAAGACGAGTTTGCTTCTGTAAATTTTACCACACTTAAGGGACTCATAGACGGAGCCATGGCCACTGGTCTCACCTTAATTCAGTAAGGGTAGAGGCCGTGGTGACTGACTGAAGTCAGACTTTGTTGAAAACTACTTTCATAAACGAAACTTACTTTACGCCTTTTGTTTAATGATGAATGATGATGACCCTTAAGACCTTAATTACATACTTATAAACCTATTAAGATGATTTACTGACTTAGTACTATTTGACTTAGGTTGAGGACTTCGGACCATTTACTTGCACACCTTTCCCGACTACTACTTTACCGCTACATATCATTGTGAGTTATAGCATTCCCTTTTTACTTTAACTTATTTTGAGAACTGAGAATACATGCGGATTTTATGTTTTACATACTAGGCACGAGTACTTAAACATTATATATGTGTGGGTTATATAACGGCAGAAACATTCCCTTTAGCTCGGTAACGTTTAATCATTGGTTTATGAACCGGTGAACGCGAATCTTAGATATGGATCCATAGGGTTTGACATCCCCACTCGGGCTAGTCGCGCTAGCAGTCAACGAGTGTTTAATACTTCGTAAACATACGCACTCGCCAAGTGTACTTTCAGGGGGTATTTTAAACGTTAAGTTAGTTACCAAGTGCCCACGGTTAACATATACTTTATCATACTGTTTTGAAACGCTCTTTGTAGCACTGAAATCTCGTGGCCTACCTTACATACTATTATACTTAAACTATAGCTCACCAACCTTTGTGTTGACATTTTTAATCATGTATTTCTCAGGTGCTTGAGGTTTCTTCCGCTGTGTACTAGTCGTGCTGTAAAACCCGCTGCTTAGAGTTGTTATCACATGACTACTTATCTTGCATTCAAACTTATTTACTTTTGAAACTATGTTATGTAACGACCTTTGGGGTCACGTACACTTATTATTTGCTTCTACTTAGTGAAGCATGCTTTTGAAACGTAAAACATTTGATGTCGGTTATGACATCACCTTTTTATCATGAATGCAACTTCTTTAATTACAACATATAGTACTTAACCTTGTAATGATCCTGTTGTTGATGATTCGTACACGATGGTTTTGTACGGGGCATCACATTTGGTATCAGAGCATTGGTTGTAGGGAATTAGGTTGCATTAGTGAGTCTAAGACCGACCCGAGTAGGATTCACTAATAGGACTAATCTACAACTTGCTAGTTTACTTGTTTCTGCTGAACTTACTGCATGCTGCTGCTTACTATTACTGCTATATGCCGTATGCTATTACATGATTTCACTACTGCATGATGCTACTTGCTTTCGATTGCATGCTACTTTCATACGAATTACTGTTATTGCCATGCTAGTTACTGTTATACATGATTTAAACTGTTGGCCTATTATTTGCTTGCTTTATGACATACTGACATGGAAAATTTATTTTTCCTTGTTCAGATGTCGGATGTTCCACCTGCTGGCATTTCGGGCAGTACAGACTCAGACCCCGTTGCCCTACCTACTGCTACACCTGCTGCTGCTATTGCCGATACACCGGCCCCGACACCCCAGTTTCTGCCCCAGTTTCTGCTCCCGGACCCTCGAGGTCACAGCCCCGCATTGGTGGTATTGAGATCCCCGCGGAATTCGGGGAAGGGCCGTTTCGTAACCACATGCGCACACCTTGCCGACGCACTCCCGACGGATGTTTAGTCGTGATTCCTCCAGGCAGACACAGACAGATGTTGGCCACCTTCGGACGCTTCGGATTACCAGCTCAGCCACCAGTGTCACCACCACACGATTCGGATGACTCATCATCCGCCGATTCTTCATCATCAGACGACTCCAGCGATGATGAGGATCCTGCTGATAGACCTATTCAGGCACCCTCCACCCCGCCGAGGAAGCGGTACCGTTTCGACGACACCGTCATTCCAGGGGTGAATGGAGGTCGTGCTTTTACTGACGCTTTTGGCCATCGTCGTAGGGTTACTGCTCGTAAACGAGTTGTGCCATACCCTGCCGACCCACAGATACGTAAGGTTCCCCGTTACGTATTGACTATTCCTGGAACCGTACCACCTAGATTTAGATACGGACCGCTTACATCTAGAGACGTACCGTCTACATCACGGGCCGGACCATCTACATCAGCACCACCGGCACCACCCGCATCACCCGCCCCACCTGCACCGCCTGCCCCACCAGCTCCCTCTAACGAGGAACTGATGAGGGAGACTGAGACTCTCCGAGCTCGAGTCACTGAGCTCGAGGAGCAGTTGGCTCGAGGAGCAGTTCACCCGCCTTCACCGTAGGACCTTGTATTTAGATTTCATGATGTAATCTAGACATAGTTTCATGTATTTCATATGTATTGTATGAACTTATTCAGATGTATGAAACTTATTATTATTAATGAATGGAACTTTGCATTATTTAATTCTTGCACGATATTCTATTTACATTGCTGTACGATGATTCTGTGGTATTTGTACCTAGATGCATTATTTAATAACATGTGATGTTTTGATTCCATGTTGGTCACTATATACTGTATTACTACTACTTGCATGCTGGATTTTGACTTGGGTCAAAATTTTTGTTTAGAATACCATGGCTAATAGAAGAACCACACCTACCGCCGCCCAGATTGAGGACATGATCAGCGAACGGGTCGCTGCAGCCCTAGCAGAAAGAAATCTCCAAGCTCCACCGCCACCACCACCAGTTATCCCACCCGTTCGAAATGGGTGTACATACAAGGAATTCCAGAGCTGCAAACTGCATAACTTCAGCAGCACCGAGGGACCAGTTGGTCTCACCAGATGGTTCGAGAAACTTGAATCAGTATTCCGAGTTAGCAACTGTTCGGAGGATAATAAGACCAAATTTGCATCTTGCACGCTATCTGACGGTGCGCTAACGTGGTGGAACACGTTAGCTCAAGCAAAAGGGATTGATGAGGCGTATGCTACGCCTTGGGAAGAGTTTAAGTGTGCTATGATTGATGAGTATTGTCCAAGAACCGAAATTTAGAAGATGGAAATTGAATTCATGCAGTTGAAGGCCGTAGGGAACGACCTTAACAGTTATAATCATAGGTTTTTGGAGTTAGCATTAATGTGTCCGACCATGGTCACCCCCGAATTCAAGCGCATGGAGAAATACTTCTCGGGACTCCCTAAGTCCATCAAAGGAAATGTCACCTCATCCAAACCACCGAATATTCCCGAAGCAATGCGCATGGCGCATACTCTCATGAATCAGATCCTTATTGATGAGCCGGAGAAGGCTAAGTTTGAAGCTGGTAGTAGCGAAAAGAGGAAATGGGATAACAACCACAAAAACCACAACAACAATAACAACAACAGGGGTAGAAACTATGATCAAAACCTGGCGAAGCGACATGAAGGGTTCAGGTAAAACAACAACAACCCCAACCCCAACAACAACAACTCCAACCCGAACTACAAAGGCACGCTACCACAATGCAAGAGGTGCTACAAGCACCACACCGGGTATTGTAATGCTGTTTGTGAGAAGTGCAAGAAGAGCGGGCACATCGGTAGAGATTGCAAGACTACCACGATGACAGGGAGGCCGAACACCAATGGGCCGAAAAAGTGTTACGAATGCGGGCAGACGGGCCATTTCAGAAACGAGTACCCAAACAAATGAAAGGATGGCGGACCACCGCGTGCTAGAGCTTTTAATGTTAATGCAAGGGATGCACGCGATAACCCCGACTTGGTGACAGGTATATTCACAATCAACAATCTTTTAGCTTCTGTCTTGTTTGATACTGGTGCGGATAGAAGTTATGTATGTAGACATTTTTGCGATAAGATTAATTGGTCATTAGTCCCGTTAAAAGAGAGTATGCTTGTCGAGGTCGCCAATGGAAAACTTGAAAAGGTTGACCATATTAGTCGTGGAGCTATTATCAACATAGCTGGTGCAGATTTCGAAATTGATTTGATACCTATCAAACTGGGAAGTTTTGACGTGATCGTCGGTATGGATTGGTTGAGCAAGATAAAGGCCGATGTTATCTGTGTAGATAAAGCACTTCGTATACCACAAGGAGATGGCGAACCACTGGTTATCTATGGAGAGAGATGTACCTCGAAGTTGAACCTCATTAGTTGCGTGAAAGCGCAAAAGATTATGAAGAAGGGACGCTTTGCTGTCCTAGCACATGTGAAAGCGGTAGAAACTGAGGTGAAGAGCGTGAACAACGTTCGAATTGTGAACGAATTTTCCGATGTCTTCCCAGAGGAATTGCCTGGATTACCACCGCCGAGAGCCGTAGAATTTCAGATTGATTTAGTGCCAGGAGCTGCACCTGTAGCTCGCACACCTTATAGACTCGCACCTTCCGAGATGCAAGAATTACAGAGTCAACTAAAAGAGCTGTTAGATCGAGGGTTTATCCAACCAAGTTTCTCGCCTTGGGGCGCACCTGTTCTGTTTGTGAAGAAGAAGGATGGATCCTTCCATATGTGTATCGACTACCGTGAACTCAACAAATTGACTATCAAGAATCGGTATCCTCTTCCACGAATTGACGATCTTTTTGATCAACTACAAGGATCGAGTGTCTACTCAAAGATCGATTTGCGATCCGGCTATCACCAGTTGAGGGTGAAGGAAAGTGACGTGATGAAAACTGCATTCAGGACCCGTTATGGTCATTATGAGTTTCTCGTGATGCCATTCGGCTTAACAAATGCACCTGCCGTGTTCATGGACCTCATGAATCGTGTCTGCAAGCCTTACTTGGACAAGTTTGTTATCATCTTCATAGATGATATCCTCATCTACTCTAAGAGCGAAGGAGAACATGAGCAACACCTCCGATTAGTACTTGAACTCTTGAGACAAGAACAACTTTATGCCAAATTCTCCAAGTGTGAATTTTGGTTGAAGGAAGTACAATTTTTGGGTCATGTTGTAAGCGACCAGGGTATCAAAGTTGATCCCGCCAAGATTGAAGCCATCAGCAAGTGGGAGACCCCCACTACTCCGACGCATATTCGCCAATTCCTAGGTCTCGCCGGTTACTATCGAAGATTCATCGAAGGATTTTCTCTGATTGCGCGTCCTTTGACCGCGCTGACTCACAAGGGCAAGAAGTTCATTTGGGAACCCGCACACGAATCAGCATTCCAAACTTTGAAGAAGAAGTTAACCACCGCACCTATCCTATCACTTCCTGAAGGCAGTGACGACTTTGTTGTTTATTGTGATGCATCGAAGAGTAGTTTTGGTTGTGTACTGATGCAACGATCAAAGGTTATTGCCTATGCCTCCCGCCAATTGAAGATTCACGAGCGGAACTACACTATACATGATCTTGAACTTGGAGCCGTTGTCTTTGCACTCAAATTGTGGAGACATTATTTGTATGGAACTAAGAGCACTATCTTCACCGACCACAAGAGTCTCCAGCACATCTTTGATCAGAAGCAACTGAATATGAGACAGCGTCGATGGATCGAGACGCTCAACGACTACGATTGTGAACTCCGTTATCACCCTGGCAAGGCCAATGTTGTAGCTGACGCTTTAAGCCGAAAGGAGAGGACGGAACCTCTTCGTGTTAGGGCTCTGAACATCACCATCCATTCGTACCTCAACAGCCAAATCAGAGTAGCCCAAGTTGAGGCTCTCAAGGAGGAGAACATATCTCACGAACATTTGAACATACTTGTCTCTCAATTCGAGGTTAGGGAGTCTGGACTCCGATGTTATGCCGGAAGAATTTGGGTACCTCTTTATGGAGATCTACGGAACCTGATACTTGATGAAGCACACAAATCGAGATATTCGATTCACCCCGGTGCGGGTAAGATGTACCACGACCTTAAAGAACAGTATTGGTGGCCGAATCTTAAGAAGGACGTTGCGACTTATGTTGGTAAGTGTTTGACTTACTCGAAGGTTAAAGCCGAGCATCAGAGACCTTCTGGTTTACTTCAGCAACAGAAAATCCCACAATGGAAGTGGAAAAGGATCACAATGGATTTCATTACTAAGCTGCCAAAGACGGTGGGCGGATACGATACCATTTGGGTTATTGTTGACCGCCTTACCAAATCTGCACACTTCCTGGCGATGAAGGAAACTGATACAATGGAAAGACTTGCTCAGCTGTACATCAAAGAGGTTGTATCTCGTCATGGTGTACCTTTATCGATCATCTCCGATCGCGATCCCCGTTTTGCTTCTAGATTTTGGCGTTCTTTGCAAGAAGCCATGGGAACTCGTCTTGACATGAGTACCGCTTATCATCCTCAGACTGACGGGCAAAGTGAACGAACGATTCAGACCTTGGAGGACATGTTGCGTGCATGTGTTATTGATTTTGGAAAGGCCTGTGAAAGGTATTTGCCACTCGCCGAATTCTCGTACAACAACAGTTATCACTCAAGCATTAATGCTGCACCTTTTGAAGCATTGTATGGCCGTAAGTGCCGATCTCCTATTTGTTGGGCCGAAGTAGGCGAAAAGCAAATCACCGGACCCGAGGTAGTCCACGAAACCACGAAGAAGATTGCTCAGATTCAAGCTAGACTTAAGACTGCCCGTGATCGCCAAAAGAGTTATGCCGATCTTAAGCGTAAAGACTTTGAATTCAACATTGGTGATCATGTAATGTTAAAGGTTGCACCTTGGAAAGGTGTGATCCATTTTGGAAAGCGTGGAAAGTTGAACCCACGATACATTGGTCCTTTCAAGATATTGGAACGTGTTGGACCCGTTGCATACCGTTTGGATCTACCAGCACAATTGAGCTCAGTTCATCCTACCTTCCATGTGTCAAACTTGAAGAAGTATCTTGCTGCACCTGAACTTATCATACCACTTGAGGAACTTACGATTGACGACAAACTCCACTTTGTGGAGGAACCAGTTGAGATTATGGATCGTGAGATCAAAACTTTGAAACGCAACAAGATTCCGATTGTACGGGTACGATGGAATGCTAAACGAGGACCTGAGTTTACTTGGGAGCGAGAGGATCAAATGATGCAAAAGTATCCTCACCTTTTCCCGACTCCTCCATCTACCTCAGCTTAAATTTCGGGACGAAATTTTCTTTAACAGGTGGGTAATGTAACGACCCTAGAATTTCCAATGTTATTTTATTAATAATTGTTATTATTAATACGTATGATTAAACGAATGTATGTTATTACATTTACATGTTGCCTTGATTGCCCGTACTTGACTTTTAAGAGCCCGAAACGTCTTTGTGACACCCAGAACTTTCACGAATAATATTTTTAGATATTATTTACATTCATGATTAAATTTATTAATCATTTTAATTAACTAAGGCTATTAGTTAGTTACTTGGGCTTTAATTGGTTTAACTTGTGATTTATTTAAACTTGGGCTTTGTTAGTGCAATGGACTCATGTTATTGGACTTCCAAGCCCACCCTACACTACTAGTGGACTTAGTTAGCCCATGTCTTCAAGTGTAAGTATCATTTAGTAAGGTAACTAGTTAGTTTCAACACTTGGAATCTAGTTAACATACATTTCCCATGCATGCATCCTCATTATCCAACTTTTAAGCTTTAACACATGAAGAGCCATTAAACATTAGCCTTCCCCCTCCCTTTTTCTGCTGAATGCCGAAACCATGTGACCATTTAGTGGTGTTTTGAATTTTTTTTACACTACTTGTTCACTAGTACTCACTTGCATCTCTCATTTCCAACTCACACTCTTACTTGCAACATTTCTTTTCTTTCTTTTCTCTAGTTCTTGTAAGTAATCTTGAAGACTTTTTCTCTTCTTCTTTTCTTCTTAAAACCTTATACATACATGCAAATCATCATCATCATTTGTTGTTCTTTGTTGTTAATGTTACTTGTCTTGTTAATTGTTGTTATTTACTTACATGTTTCAAGAATCTAACTTTCTAGTTTGATTCATCTTTTATCTTGTTTTAACAAGAACAATCAAGAACTAAACTCTCTAGTTTAAGTTCTACATATAATGTTTCAAAGATTATAAAGTTCTTGTTGTTGAAATCATACTTGTAAGTCATGGAAGTAAACTTAAAGTTTACTTTACTTAAAGATCAACTTTGGTTGAATCTTTAAAGTATGAGCAACCCTTGAACTAATTACTTGTTTAGTTAACTTGTTTCTTTATTTTATACACTTTAATTTCATGTAGTTAGTTTATGTGGTCAAGTACTACAAGTTAGTCTTGATCTCATATCTCTTGAACAAATCAAGTTAACCTTGGAAGTTCAAGAACACACAAACAAGTTTTCTTTAAATGTAACTTTGGATCTAGACTTTTGAGTCTTGGATCTTCAAGATCAAACTAGGAACTATGTTCTACTACTTATGATCTTGATTAGTTAGTTTACTTTCAAGTTTGTAACTTGTTATTAGCTTTAAAGTCCATGTATGTGTTAGATCTAAGACTTTGATGCAACTTTGGTTCATCAAACTTCATACAACTCTTAAGTGAGTTGTGCTTCATGTCTCAGACTTGCACATGGGTTATGATGGTCAAGACTTGGTTAAGATGATGTAGATACATCAATGAGTTGTACACTTGAAGCTATATGCATCAAGGATGAGAGCCATGATGAACATCAAGCACCAAGACCACCGGAACCCGTTTAAACTCACTGTTCTGTCCAAAACCTACTGACCTGATGCTTCTGGAACAGACCAGTAGACCTGGGCTGTTCTAACCTTGATTTTTAGATAGAACTTTTCGAGTAGATAACTTTTCATATAGGACTCGTCTTAATCCGAGTTACGGTTTAGGATTTATGGCCCTCCGATCGTTACTATGTCCTTTAACGTTGTGCAGAAATTTCTGACCTACTCGCACTTAGACCGCCGCCACGGTCAAACCAAGACGAGTTTGCTTCTGTAAATTTTACCACACTTAAGGGACTCATAGACGGAGCCATGGCCACTGGTCTCACCTTAATTCAGTAAGGGTAGAGGCCGTGGTGACTGACTGAAGTCAGACTTTGTTGAAAACTACTTTCATAAACGAAACTTACTTTACGCCTTTTGTTTAATGATGAATGATGATGACCCTTAAGACCTTAATTACATACTTTTAAACCTATTAAGATGATTTACTGACTTAGTACTATTTGACTTAGGTTGAGGACTTCGGACCATTTACTTGCACACCTTTCCCGACTACTACTTTACCGCTACATATCATTGTGAGTTATAGCATTCCCTTTTTACTTTAACTTATTTTTGGAACTGAGAATACATGCGGATTTATGTTTTACATACTAGGCACGAGTACTTAAACATTATATATGTGTGGGTTATATAACGGCAGAAACATTCCCTTTAGCTCGGTAACGTTTAATCATTGGTTTATGAACCAGTGAACGCGAATCTTAGATATGGATCCATAGGGTTTGACATCCCCACTCGGGCTAGTTGCGCTAGCAGTCAACGAGTGTTTAATACTTCGTAAACATACGCACTCGCTAAGTGTACTTTCAGGGGGTATTTTAAACGTTAAGTTAGTTACCAAGTGCCCACGATTAACATATACTTTATCATACTATTTTGAAATGCTCTTTGTAGCACTGAAATCTCATGGCCTACCTTACATACTATTATACTTAAACTATAGCTCACCAACCTTTGTGTTGACGTTTTTAAGCATGTATTTCTCAGGTGCTTGAGGTTGCTTCCGCTGTGTACTAGTCGTGCTGTAAAACCCGCTGCTTAGGTTTGTTATCGCATGACTACTTATATTGCATTCAAACTTATTTAATTTTGAAACTATGTTATGTAACGACCTTTGGGGTCACGTACACTTATTATTTGCTTCTACTTAGTGAAGCATGCTTTTGAAACGTAAAACATTTGATGTCGGTTATGACATCACCTTTTTATCATGAATGCAACTTCTTTAATTACAGCATATAGTACTTAACCTTGTAATGATCCTGTTGTTGATGATTCGTACACGATGGTTTTGTACGGGGCATCACACAAGCGAGTCGGAATAAGATAGTTGTATTCGTGTGGTGTAATATATGTAATATAGTGTGCTTATGCTTTATGATATATGTAAAAATTGTTTGTATTAATAAGTATTTTTTTATGAATCTAACTCTTGTCTATTTTACAGTATAAGAACACAAAATGGATAGACAACCCAATATTTTAAGAGACCCACCCGGAGACATGATTGATGAAATCTTGTCTAGAGTCGGTCAGAATTCTTCGGCACAACTATTTAAGGCGAGATCAGTTTGTAAGACATTCGAAGAACGTTCCAAGAATGCCTTGGTTTATAAAAGGCTTTTGTTCGAAAGATGGGGGATATCACATTGGGAAATCCATAAGTTACGATGTGTTTACTTTGACGCATATATTGCGGGGAACCCAAATGCTATTTTACGCAATGGGTTAAGAAATTATTTTGACTCAATATATCCGAATATTGGACTTCGTGATTTAGAAAAAGCGGCTAACATGCAACATAAAGAAGCATGTTATGCTTACGGATTAGTAATGTTCGCTTCTCAACAAAGTGAGAACAAGAACATCGGGTTACAACTATTAAACAAAACGTTTCCACAAGTGACGGAGTCGGTAATTGGGGTAAGAAATGAGGTTTTTAGATTGTTACGGGACTGTTGGACATTACGTAACCCTCGTCCCTTTGACGACGTTACAACACGCTGTCTTATCAACGGCCATAACGGTTATGTTCCACAAGACCAAGGATGGGAAGTAATCCTAGTAAAACCAGAATGCATGACTTGTTTCTGGACGTATGAATTACGTGTCTTTATTGCCTTTGCTGAACGACTTGTGTACTAGCTAGAATTATCTTCACAACCATCTTGTATCAAATTTATTGTGTGCTATATTTCATGCTATATGTAAAATAAGCGGTATTGTAAGTTTGTAAAATATTGTGTAAAAGTTTGAACGCGAAATATTATTATAATCAGTTTTTCATATAGAATTGTAGTAGTTGAATTGTATATTAGCTACTAAGTATGAACTTAACGGGTAGGTACTACCCGAATTTAAATTTATAAAACGCTAATATGAAGAAAAAGCTTTTATAAATGAGTTCATATTATGCTACGAAATACTATTAACTACTCTTAATATTATGTATGATTAACTTGTTCCATTTGACTATTTTGAAGGAAATGGCACCGACTACTCGACACATCGTGAATATGAATGAAGAGGAATTCCGTACTTTTCTAGCTTCAAACATAGCCGCAGTACAGGCTGCGCTACATACCAACAATAACCTTGGATCTAGCAGTACAGGAAATCGTGTAGGATGCACCTACAAAGAATTCACTGCCTGCAAACCTTTGGAATTTGATGGAACCGAAGGACCGATTGGATTGAAACGGTGGACCGAGAAGGTCGAATCGGTGTTTGCCATAAGTAAGTGTACTGAAGAGGAAAAAGTGAAGTACGCTACGCATACCTTCACAGGTTCTGCGTTAACATGGTGGAATACCTATCTAGAGCAAGTGGGACAAGACGATGCGTATGCACTACCATGGTCAGCATTCAAGCGCTTGATGAACGAGAAGTACCGTCCCAGAACCGAGGTCAATAAGCTCAAGACAGAACTTAGAGGGTTACGAACCCAAGGATTTGATATTACCACGTACGTAAGACGATTCACAGAATTGTGCCTATTGTGTCCGGGAGCATTCGAAGATGAGGAAGAAAAGATCGACGCATTTGTGAAAGGATTACCGGAAAGAATCCAAGAAGATATAAGTTCAACGAGTCCGCCTCCATACAACAGGCATGTAGAATGGCTCACAAACTAGTGAGCCAGATTGAAGAAAGAATTAAAGAACAGACTGCTGAAGAGGCCAATGTGAAGCAAGTCAAAAGAAAGTAGGAGGAAAACGATGATAAGAATCACCAATACAACAACAACAGCAATTACAACAATAATCGCAATAATTATCCCAACAATCGCAACATCAATCGCAACTACAACAAACAGCCCAACAACAACAACAACAACAACAATAGCAGCAGCAACTACAACAATCATCCCAACAACAATAATAACCGCAACAACAACAACAATCAGAAGCAGCTATGCCAAAGGTGCGAAAAGTATCACTCGGGGTTCTGCACCAAATTTTGCAACAAGTGTAAAAGAAATGGTCATAGCGTGGTGAAGTGTGAGGTCTACGGACCAGGGGTTAATAGAACGAAAGGAACAAATGGTGTCGGATCTTGTAATGGCGGAGCAAGTAGTGTCGGAGCAAGTTATGCCAATGTAGTTTGTTATAAATGTGGAAAACTGGGCCACATTATTAGAAATTGCCCGAACCAGGAGAACACGAATGGACAAGGCCGTGGAAGAGTTTTCAATATTAATGCGGCAGAGGCACAGGAAGACCCGGAGCTTGTTACAGGTACGTTTCTTATTGACAATAAATCTGCTTACGTTTTATTTGATTCGGGTGCGGATAGAAGCTATATGAGTAGAGATTTTTGTGCTAAATTAAGTTGTCCATTGACGCCTTTGGATAGTAAATTTTTACTCGAATTAGCAAATGGTAAATTAATTTCAGCAGATAATATATGTCGGAATCGAGAAATTAAACTGGTTAGCGAAACATTTAAGATTTACTTGATACCAGTAGAGTTAGGGAGTTTTGATGTGATAATCGGTATGGACTGGTTGAAAGAAGTGAAAGCAGAGATCGTTTGTTACAAAAATGCAATTCGCATTATACGAGAAAAAGGAAAACCCTTAATGGTGTACGGAGAAAAGGGCAACACGAAGCTACATCTTATTAGTAATTTGAAGGCACAAAAACTAATAAGAAAAGGTTGCTATGCTGTTCTAGCACACGTCGAGAAAGTACAAACTGAAGAAAAGAGCATCAATGATGTTCCCATTGCAAAAGAATTTCCCGATGTATTTCCGAAAGAATTACCGGGATTACCCCCACATCGATCCGTTGAATTTCAAATAGATCTTGTACCAGGAGCTGCACCAATAGCTCGTGCTCCTTACAGACTCGCACCCAGCGAGATGAAAGAACTGCAAAGCCAATTACAAGAACTTTTAGAGCGTGGTTTCATTCGACCAAGCACATCACCGTGGGGAGCTCCTGTTTTGTTTGTCAAGAAGAAAGATGGTACATTCAGGTTGTGTATCAACTACCGAGAGTTGAACAAACTTACCATCAAGAACCGCTACCCACTACCGAGAATCGACGACTTATTTGATCAACTACAAGGCTCGTCTGTTTATTCAAAGATTGACTTACGTTCCGGGTATCATCAAATGCGGGTGAAAGAAGATGATATTCCAAAGACTGCTTTCAGAACACGTTACGGTCATTACGAGTTTATGGTCATGCCGTTTGGTTTAACTAATGCACCAGCTGTGTTCATGGACCTTATGAACCGAGTGTGTTGACCATACCTTGACAAGTTTGTCATTGTTTTCATTGATGACATACTTATTTACTCAAAGAATGACCAAGAACACGGTGAACATTTGAGAAATGTGTTAGAAGTATTGAGGAAGGAAGAATTGTACGCTAAGTTTTCAAAGTGTGCATTTTGGTTGGAAGAAGTTCAATTCCTTGGTCACATAGTGAACAAAGAAGGTATTAAGGTGGATCCGGCAAAGATAGAAACTGTTGAAAAGTGGGAAACCCCGAAAACTCCGAAACACATACGCCAGTTTTTAGGACTAGCTGGTTACTACAGAAGGTTCATCCAAGACTTTTCCAGAATAGCAAAACCCTTGACTGCATTAACGCATAAAGGGAAGAAATTTGAATGGAAGGATGAACAAGAGAAAGCGTTCTAGTTATTGAAGAAAAAGCTAACTACGGCACCTATATTGTCATTGCCTGAAGGGAATGATGATTTTGTGATTTATTGTGACGCATCAAAGCAAGGTCTCGGTTGTGTATTAATGCAACGAACGAAGGTGATTGCTTATGCGTCTAGACAATTGAAGATTCACGAACAAAATTATACGACGCATGATTTGGAATTAGGCGCGGTTATTTTTGCATTAAAGACTTGGACGCACTACTTATACGGGGTCTAAAGTATTATATATACCGACCACAAAAGTCTTCAACACATATTTAATCAGAAACAACTGAATATGAGGCAGCGTAGGTGGATTGAATTGTTGAATGATTACGACTTTGAGATTCGTTACCACCCGGGGAAGGCAAATGTGGTAGCCGACGCCTTGAGCAGGAAGGATAGAGAACCCATTCGAGTAAAATCTATGAATATAATGATTCACAATAACCTTACTACTCAAATAAAGGAGGCGCAATAAGGAGTTTTAAAAGAGGGAAATTTAAAGGATGAAATACCCAAAGGATCGGAGAAGCATCTTAATATTTGGGAAGACGGAACCCGGTATAGGGCTGAAAGGATTTGGGTACCAAAATTTGGAGATATGAGAGAAATGGTATTTAGAGAAGCTCATAAAACCAGATACTCAATACATCCTGGAACGGGAAAGATGTACAAGGTTCTCAAGAAACATTTTTGGTGGTCGGGTATGAAAGACGATGTTGCTAAATACGTAGGAGAATGTTTGACGTGTTCTAAGGTCAAAGCTGAGCATCAGAAACCATCAGGTCTACTACAACAACCTGAAATCTTGGAATGGAAATGGGAAAACATTACCATGGATTTCATTACTAAATTGCCAAGGACTGCAAGTGGTTATGATACTATTTGGTTAATAGTTGATCGTCTCACCAAGTCAGCACACTTCCTGCCAATAAGAGAAGATGACAAGATGGAGAAGTTAACACGACTGTATTTGAAGGAAGTCGTCTCCAGACATGGAATACCAATCTCTATTTCTCTGATAGGGATGGCAGATTTATTTCAAGATTCTGGCAGACATTACAGCAAGCATTGGGAACTCGTCTAGACATGAGTACTGCCTATCATCCACAAACTGATGGGCAGAGCGAAAGGATGATACAAACGCTTGAAGACATGCTACGAGCTTGTGTTATTAATTTTGGAAATAGTTGGGATCAACATCTACCGTTAGCAGAATTTTCCTACAACAACAGCTACCCTTCAAGCATTGAGATGGCGCCGTTTGAAGCACTTTATGGTAGAAAGTGCAGGTCTCTGATTTTTTGGAGTGAAGTGGGGGATAGACATATTACGGGTCCGGAGATAATACAAGAAACTACCGAGAAAATCATCCAAATTCAACAAAGATTGAAAACCGCCCAGAGTCGACAAAAGAGCTACGCCGACATTAAAAGAAAAGATATAGAATTTGAAATTGGAGAGATGGTCATGCTTAAGGTTGCACCTTGGAAAGGTGTTGTTCGATTTGGTAAACGAGGTAAATTAAATCCAAGGTATATTGGACCATTCAAGATTATTGATCGTGTCGGACCAGTACCTTACCGACTTGAGTTACCTCAACAACTCGTGGCTGTACATAACACTTTCCACGTCTCGAATTTGAAGAAATGTTTTGCTAAAGAAGATCTCACTATTCTGTTAGACGAAATCCAAATCAACGAAAAACTTCAATTCATCGAAGAACCCGTCGAAATAATGGATCGTGAGGTAAAAAGACTTAAACAAAACAAGATACCAATTGTTAAGGTTCGATGGACTGCTCGTAGAGGACCCGAGTTCACCTGGGAATGAGAAGATCAGATGAAGAAGAAGTACCCGCACTTATTTCCAGAAGATGACCCAACACCTCCAATCGCTTAAAATTTCGGGACGAAATTTATTTAACGGGTAGGTACTGTAGTGACCCGAACTTTTCCGAACCTTTCTATGATTATATGTTTAATGAAAACTATATTTACATGATTAAATTTTTCCAACATGTTAAGAAATCAAACTTGTTAAGACTTGGTTAATTGAAACGGAAATTTTGTAAACGTCTGATTACCCAGTTTGACCAATGATTCACGAACGCTATAAGTTGTATATGACATGATGATACATAAATGAATAAATATATATGTTTAACATGATATAATGATCATCAAGTATCTCATTAAAAATAGTAACAATAAGTTATATACTTAAAAAGGAGACTATTGACGTATGAAACTCGAAACGATACATATAACGATTATCGTTATAACCACGTCTTACTAAATATATATGAAGCATATTAATACATTGTTATATTATATATAACATGATTATATGATAATTAAATATATCATTAAGTGTATTAACAATGAACTACATAAGTAAAAACAAGACTACTAACTTAAGGATTTCAAAACGAGACATATATGTAACGATTATCGTTGTAACGACATTTAAATGTATATATCATATTAATATATATTAATATATCATAATATCATGATAATATAATAATTTAAAATCTCATTTGATATTATAAACATTGGGTTAACAACATTTAACAAGATCGTTAACCTAAAGGTTTCAAAACAACACTTACAAGTAACGACTAACGATGACTTAACGACTCAGTTAAAATGTATATACATGTAGTGTTTTAATATGTATTCATACACTTTTTAAAGACTTCAATACACTTATCAAAATACTTCTACTTAACAAAAATGCTTACAATTACATCCTCATTCAGTTTCATCAACAATTCTACTCGTATGCACCCGTATTCGTACTCGTACAATACACAGCTTTTTATGTATGTACTATTGGTATATACACTCCAATGATAAGCTCTTAGCAGCCCATGTGAGTCACCTAACACATGTGGGAACCATTATTTGGCAACTAGCATGAAATATCTCATAAAATTACAAAAATATGAGTAATCATTCATGACTTATTTACATGAAAACAAAATTACATATCCTTTATATCTAATCCATACACCAACGACCAAAAATACCTATAAACACTTTCATTCTTCAATTTTATTCATCAAATTGATCTCTCTCAAGTTCTATCTTCAAGTTCTAAGTGTTCTTCATAAATTCCAAAAGTTCTAGTTTCATAAAATCAAGAATACTTCCAAGATTGCAAGTTTACTTCCAAGTTTTCTAAATCCATTCCAAGTAATCATCCAAGATCAAGAAACCTTTATTACTTACAGTAGGTTATCTTTCTAATACAAGGTAATAATCATATTCAAACTTTAATTCAATTTCTATAACTATAACAATCTTATTTCGAGTGGAAATCTTACTTGAAATTGTTTTCGTGTCATGATTCTGCTTCAAGAACTTTCAAGCCATCCAAGGATCCTTTGAAGCTAGATCTATTTTTCTCATTTCCAGTAGGTTTATCCAAGGAACTTGAGGTAGTAATGATGTTCATAACATCATTCGATTCATACATATAAAGCTATCTTATTCAAAGGTTTAAACTTGTAATCACTAGAACATAGTTTAGTTAACTCTAAACTTGTTCGCAAATAAAAGTTAATCCTTCTAACTTGACTTTTAAAATCAACTAAACACATGTTCTATATCTATATGATATGCTAACTTAATGATTTAAAACCTGGAAACACGAAAAACACCGTAAAACCGAATTTACGCCGTCGTAGTAACACCGCGGGCTGTTTTGGGTTAGTTAATTAAAAGCTATGATAAAATTTGATTTAAAAGTTGTTATTCTGGAAAAATGATTTTTATTATGAACATGAAACTATATCCAAAAATTATGGTTAAACTCAAAGTGGAAGTATGTTTTCTAAAATGGTCATCTAGACGTCGTCCTTTCGACTGAAATGACTACCTTTACAAAAATGACTTGTAACTTATTTTTCCGACTATAAACCTATACTTTTTCTGTTTATATTCATAAAATATAGTTCAATATGAAACTATAGCAATTTGATTCACTCAAAACGGATTTAAAATGAAGAAGTTATGGGTAAAACAAGATTGGATAATTTTTCTCATTTTAGCTACGTGAAAATTGGTAACAAATCTATTCCAACCATAACTTAATCAACTTGTATTGTATATTATGTAATCTTGAGATACCATAGACACGTATACAATGTTTCGACCTATCATGTCGACACACCTATATATATTTCGGAACAACCATAGACACTCTATATGTGAATGTTGGAGTTAGCTATACAGGGTTGAGGTTGATTCCAAAATATATATAGTTTGAGTTGTGATCAATATTGAGATACGTATACACTGGGTCGTGAATTGATTCAAGATAATATTTATCGATTTATTTCTGTATATCTAACTGTGGACAACTAGTTGTAGGTTACTAACGAGGACAGCTGATTTAATAAACGTAAAACATCAAAATATATTAAAAGTGTTGTAAATATATTTTGAACATACTTTGATATATATGTATATATTGTTATAGGTTCGTGAATCAACCAGTGGCCAAGTCTTACTTCCCGACGAAGTAAAAATCTGTGAAAGTGAGTTATAGTCCCACTTTTAAAATCTAATATTTTTGGGATGAGAATACATGCAGGTTTTATAAATGATTTACAAAATAGACACAAGTACGTGAAACTACATTCTATGGTTGAATTATCGAAATCGAATATGCCCCTTTTTTATTAAGTCTGGTAATCTAAGAATTAGGGAACAGACACCCTAATTGACGCGAATCCTAAAGATAGATCTATTGGGCCTAACAAACCCCATCCAAAGTACCGGATGCTTTAGTACTTCGAAATTTATATCATATCCGAAGGGTGTCCCGGAATGATGGGGATATTCTTATATATGCATCTTGTTAATGTCGGTTACCAGGTGTTCACCATATGAATGATTTTTATCTCTATGTATGGGATGTGTATTGAAATATGAAATCTTGTGGTCTATTATTATGATTTGATATATATAGGTTAAACCTATAACTCACCAACATTTTTGATGACGTTTTAAGCATGTTTATTCTCAGGTGATTATTAAGAGCTTCCGCTGTCGCATACTTAAATAAGGACGAGATTTGGAGTCCACGCTTGTATGATATTGTGTAAAAACTGCATTCAAGAAACTTATTTTGTTGTAACATATTTGTATTGTAAACCATTATGTAATGGTCGTGTATAAACAGGATATTTTAGATTATCATTATTTGATAATCTACGTAAAGCTTTTTAAAACCTTTATCTATGAAATAAAGGTTATGGTTTGTTTTAAAAATGAATGCAGTCTTTGAAAAACGTCTCATATAGAGGTCAAAATCTCACAACGAAATCAATTAATATGGAACGTTTTTAATCAATAAGAACGGGACATTTCACCTTATACTTGTTCAATGATGTTATATGTATTTTTACTACAAAATACATTAGGTGAGTTTCATTAATCCTTTTTTTAAATGCTTTCACAATATATATTTTGGGACTGAGAATACATGCGCTGCTTTTATAAATGTTTTATGAAATAGACACAAGTAATTGAAACTACATTATATGGTTGAATGATCGAAATCGAATATGCCCCCTTTTATTAAGTCTGGTAATCTAAGAATTAGGGAACAGACACCCTAATTGACGCGAATCCTAAAGATAGATCTATCGGGCCCAACAAGCCCCATCCAAAGTATCGGATGCTTTAGTACTTCAAAATTTATATCATGTCCGAAGGAGGATCCCGGAATGATGGGGATATTCTTATATGCATATTGTAAATGTCGGTTACCAGGTGTTCAATCCATATGAATGATATTTTTGTGTCTATGCATGGGACGTATGTTTATGAGAAATGGAAATATGAAATCTTGTGGTCTATTAAAATTATGAAATGATTATTTATGTTAAACTAATGAACTCACCAACCTTTTGGTTGACACTTTAAAGCATGTTTATTCTCAGGTACGAAAGAAATCTTCCGCTGTGTAATTGCTCATTTTAAATATATTACTTGGAGTCATTTATGACATATTTCAAAAGATGTTGCATTCGAGTTGTTGAGATCATCAAGATTATTATTAAATCAATTATAGTTAGATATATTATAAAATGATATGCATGCCGTCAACTTTCGTTGTAATGAAAGATTGTCTTTTCAAAAACGAATGCAATGTTTGTAAAATGTATCATATAGAGGTCAAATACCTCGCGATATAATCAACTGTTGTGAATCGTTTATAATCGATATGGACTTCGTCCGGATAGATTAGGACGGGTCCTTTCACTTTGGGTATCTCATTCTTCAACTTTCCTTCTTTTACAACCCCCTGTTGCGCCTCCTTTATTTGAGTAGTAAGGTTAGTACGAATAATTATCTTCATAGCTTTTACTCGTATAGGTTCTCTGTCCTTTCTACTCAAAGCGTCGGCTACCACATTCGCCTTCCCCGGGTGGTATCGAATCTCAAAATCATAATCATTCAACAGTTCAATCCACCTGCGTTATCTCATATTCAGTTGCTTCTGATTAAATATATTTTGGAGACTTTTGTGGTCGGTATATATAATACTTTTGACCCCATATAAATAATGCCTCCAAGTCTTTAATGCAAAAACAACAGCACCCAATTCCAAATCGTGAGTTGTATAATTTTGCTCGTGAATCTTCAATTGTCTAGACGCATAAGCAATCACCTTCGTTCGTTGCATTAATACACAACCGAGACCTTGCTTTGATGCGTCACAATAAATCACAAAATCATCATTCCCTTCAGGCAATGAAAATATAGGTGCCGTAGTTAGCTTTTTCTTCAATAACTGAAACTCCTTCTATTGTTCATCCGTCCATTCAAATTTCTTCCTTTTATGCGTTAATGCAGTCAAGGGTTTTGCTATTTTGGAGAAATCTTGGATGAATCTTCTGTAGTAACCAGCCAATCCTAAAAATTGATGTATATGCTTCGGAGTTTTTGGAGTTTCCCACTTTTCAACGGTTTCGATATTTTCCGGGTCCACCTGGATACCTTCTTTGTTCACTATGTGATCGAGGAATTGAACTTCTTCCAACCAAAATGCACACTTTGAAAACTTAGCGTACAGTTTTTCTTTCCTCAATACTTCTAGCATTTTTCTCAAATGTTCTTCGTGCTCTTGATCATTCTTTGAGTAAATAAGTATGTCATCGATGAAAACAATGACAAACTTATCAAGATATGGCCCACACACTCAGTTCATAAGGTCCATGAACACAGCTGGTGCGTTAGTCAATCCAAACGGCATAACCATAAACTCGTAATGACCATAACGCATCCTAAAAGCAGTTTTTGGAATATCATCCTCCTTTACTCGCATTTGATGATATCCAGAACGTAAATCGATTTTCGAATAAACCGACGAGCCTAGTAGTTGATCAAATAAGTCGTCAATTCTCGGCAGTGGATAACGGTTTTTGATGGTAAGTTTATTCAACTCTCTGTAGTCAATACACAACCTAAATGTACCATCCTTCTTCTTGACAAACAAAACAGGAGCTCCCCATGGTGATGTGCTTGGTCGAATGAAACCACGTTCTAATAGTTTTTGCAGTTGGCTTTGCAGTTCTTTCACCTCGCTGGGTGCGAGTCTGTAAGGAGCACGAGCTATTGGTGCAGCTCCTGGTACACAATCTATTTGAAATTCAACAGATCGATGTAGAGGTATTCCCGGTAATTCTTTCAGAAATACATCGGGAAATTCTTTTGCAACGGGAACATCATTGGTGCTCTTTTCTTCAGTTTGTACTTTCTTGACGTGTGCTAGAACAACATAGCAACCTTTTCTTATTAGTTTTTGTGCCTTCAAATTACTAATAAGATGTAGCTTCGTGTTGCCATTTTCTCCGTACACCATTAAGGGTTCTCCTTCTTCTCGTACAATGCGAATTGCATTTTTATAACATACGATCTCTGCTTTCATCTCCTTCAGCCAGTCCATGCCAACTATTACATCAAAACTCCCTAACTCTACTGGTATCAAATCAATCTTAAATATTTCGCTACCCAGTTTAATTTCTCGATTCCGGCATATATAATCTGCTGAAATTAATTTACCGTTTGCTAATTCGAGTAAGAATTTACTATCCAACAGCGTCAATGGACAACTTAATTTAGCACAAAAATCTCTACTCATATAGCTTCTATCCGCACCCGAATCAAATAAAACGTAAGCAAATTTATTGTCAATAAGAAACGTACCCGTAACAAGCTCTGGGTCTTCCTGTGCCTCTGCCGCATTAATATTGAAAACTCTTCCGCAGCCTTGTCCATTCGTGTTCTCCTGGTTCGGGCAATTTCTAATAATGTGGCCCGGTTGTCCACATTTATAACAAACTACATTGGCATAACTAGCTCCGACACTACTTGCTCCGCCATTACTCGTTCCGACACCATTTGTTCCTTTCGTTCTGTTAACCCCTGGTCCGTAGACCTCACACTTCGCCGCACTATGACCATTTCTTTTACACTTGCTGCAAAATTTGGTGCAGAACCCCGAGTGATACTTTTCACACCTTTGGCATAGCTGCTTCTGATTGTTGTTGTTGTTGTTGTTGTTGTTGGGGGGATGATTGTTGTAGTTGTTGTTGTTGTTGTTGTGCCGTTTGTTGTAGTTGCGATTGATGTTGCGATTGTTGGGATAGTTGTTGTTGTATTGGTGACTCTTATCACCATTTTCCTCCCACTTTCTTTTGACTAGCTTCACGTTGGCCTCTTCGGCCGCCTGTTCTTTAATTCCTCCCTCAATCTGGTTCACTAGTTTATGAGCCATTCTACATGCCTTTTGTATGGAGGCAGGCTATTGTGAACTTATATCTTCTTGGATACTCTCCGGTAACGCTTTCACAAACACGTCGATCTTCTCTTCCTCATCTTCGAACGCTCTCGGACACAATATGCACAATTATGTGAATCGTCTTTCGTACGAAGTAATATCGAATCCCTGTGTTCGTAACCCTCTAAGTTCTGACTTGAGCTTATTGACCTCGGTTCTGGGACGGTACTTCTCGTTCATCAAGTGCTTGAATGCTGACCATGGTAGCGCGTAAGCAGTATCTTGTCCCACTTGCTCTAGATAGGTATTCCACCATGTTAACGTAATACCTGTGAATGTATCCGTAGCGTACTTCACTTTGTCTCCTTCAGCACACTTACTTATGGCAAATACCGATTCAACTTTCTCGGTCCACCGTTTCAATCCGATTGGTCCTTCGGTCCCATCAAATTCTGAAGGTTTGCAGGCAGTGAATTCCTTGTAGGAGCATCCTACACGATTTCTTGCGCAGTTAGCTGTATTGCTAGATTCAGAGTTATTATTGGTATGTAGCGCGGCCTGTACTGCGGCTATGTTTAAAGCAAGAAAGGCACGAAATTCCTCTTCGCTCATATTCAAGGTGTGTCGAGTAGTCGGTGCCATTTCCTTCAAAATAGTCAAATGAAACAATTTAATCATACAGAATATTAAGAGTAGTCAATAGTATCTCGTAGCATAATATGAACTCATTTATAAAAGCTTTTTCTTCATATTAGTGTTTTATAAGTTTAAATTCGGGTACTACCTACCCGTTAAGTTCATACTTAGTAGCTAATATACAATTCAACTATTACAATTCCATATGAAAAACTGATTATAATAATATATCACATACAAATATTCTTCAAACTTACAACTTCGCTATATTACATATAACATGAAATATAGTACACTATGATACAGGACAGTTTTGAAGATAAATCTAGTTAATATGCAAGTTGTTCAGCAAAGAAAATAAAGACACGTAATTCATAAGTCCAGAAACAAGTCATGCATTCTGGTTTTACTAAGACGACTTCCCATCCTTGGTCTTGTGGAAAATAACCGTTATGACCATTGGCTAGGCAGCATGTTGTAATGCCCTCAAAAGGACGAGGGTTTCGTAATGTCCAACAGCCCCGTAATAATCTAAAAACCTTGTTTCTCACCGCAATTACTGAATCCGTCACTTGTGGGAAAGTTTTATTTAAAAGATGCAATCCGATGTTCTTTTTCTCACTTTGGTAAGAAGCGAACATCACTAACCCGTAAGCATAACCTGCTTCTTTATGTTGCATGTTAGAAGCTCTTTCTAATTCATGAAATCCTATGTTGGGATATGTTGAGTCAAAATAAGTTCTTAACCTGTAGCGTAAAATTGCATTTGGGTTCCCCGCATTTAACGCTTTAAAGAAAACACGGCGTAACTTAAAGTCTCCCCAATGTGATATACCCCACCTATCAAAGGAAAGCCTTTTATAAACTAAGGCATTTCTGGAGAGTCTTTCAAATGTTTGACAAGTTAATTTTGCCATAACTAAATGTGCTGATGAATTCTGACCGACTCCAGACAAGATTTCCTCAATCATATCCTCTGGTAGGTCTTCTAAAATATTCGGTTGTCTACCCTTAACGTCCATTTTGTTTTTATACTGTAAAATAGACAAGGATTAGATTCGTAATAACAAACAATACAAGCAATTTTTACATAGAACATAAAAGTACAAGCACACTACAATACATTTATTACACAACATGCTCACACCCCTCTAATCTGAATCACTGGTTTCTTCTTCTTCGGACTTGGTTCTTTTTCCTAATCTTCTAGGGATATATGATGCTCCTCTAATACGAGTCGTCGTTTTCCACATTGGTTTAGAAAAACCTGGTGGTTTAGAGGTTCCCGGGTTATTGTCACGATATTGAAAATACGGGTGTTGACGGTACATATAAAGTTCATCGGGGTCGAAATCAGATTTCTCTATTTTGATGCCTTTTCCATTATTATTTTCTTTTGCCTCATTGATAATGCTAAAAATGAACATATATTTCATAGCATTATCCCTCAAGAAAGACAAGCTTTTAGTTGCAATTGTTCTATTTACAAGTAATATTCGTTTAAATAATAAAAGGTGAAGACAAAAGACAGATTCGACGAATTGAAGACGCAAACGACCAAAAAGCTCAAAAGTACAAAATACAATCAAAGTGGTTCCAATTATTGATAAGAAACGTCTCAAAATTACAAGACGAAACGCAAAGTACTAGATATTAAATCATACGCAAGGACGTTCGAAAATCCGGAACCGGGACCAAAGTCAACTCTCAACGCTCGACGCAACGGACTAAAAATTACAAGTCAACTATGCACATAAATATAATATAATATTTAAATAATTCTTAAAATTATTTATATATTATATTTATATTTAAAATCCGTCGGCAGAATGCAAACAAAGACATGTGAGCTGGAATCCCAGGCCATGCGATCGCATGGCCTGCATGAGATAATCTCATGCGATCGCATGAGCCAAAAAGTCAGGCCACATGCTATAAATTTCGCAGTTTTGAGCGATCTTTTAGACATCCATATATCTTTCTCTCTATCTCACTCGTATAATATATATATATATATATATATATATATATATATATATATATATATATATATATATATATATATATATTATAATTTTAATTTTAATTTTAATTTTAATTATAATAATAAGGGTATGCTAGCGAATGTTGTAAGGGTGTAAGTCGAAATTCTGTCCGTGTAACGCTACGCTATTTTTAATCATTGTAAGTTATGTTCAACCTTTTTAATTTAATGTCTCGTAGCTAAATTATTATTATGCTTATTTAATGCCGAAGTAATCGTGATGTTGGGCTAAATATTAAAATTGGGTAATTGGGCTTTGGACCATAATTGGGGTTTGGATAAAAGAACGACACTTGTGGAAATTAGACTATGGGCTATTAATGGGTTTTATATTAACTAAATGATACCTCGTTGATTTAATATATAGACTTATAATTTGACGTATTTATATATAACCACATACGCTTGACTGGGTACGGTGGGTGGGATATCTATAAATACCAATAATTGTTCATTTTACCGGACACGGGATTGGATTAATAGTTAATAGACTCGTTGAAACAGGGGTGGATTACATTCAAGGGTAATTGGTGTAATTGTTAACAAAGTAGTAAAACCTTGGACTACACGAAGTCGATATCCTGGTGTATTCATTAAACAAAGTATTAAGACCTTGTTACAATTCGAATCCCCAATTAGTTGGAATATTTAACTTCGAGAATAAGAATAATTTGACGAAGACTTCCGCATTTTATGATTATGACTGATGGACTATTATGGACAAATCCGTATGGACATATTGAATAATCCAGGATAAAGAACAATTAACCCATGGGAATAAACTAAAAACAACACGTCAAACATCATGATTACGGAAGTTTAAATAAGCATAATTTATATATTTCATATTTAATTGCACTTTTAATTATCGCACTTTTATTTATTGTCATTTTATTTAATTGCATTTTTAATTATCGTACTCTTTAATTATCGCAATTTTATTTTATCGCACTTTTATTTATCGCAATTTCATTATCGTTATTTACTTTATACTTTAAATTAAGTTATATTTATTTTTAATATTTTACATTAGGTTTTAACTGCGACTAAAGTTTTAAAAATCGACAAACCGGTCATTAAACGGTAAAAAACCCCCTTTTTTATAATAATAATATTACTTATATATTTTTGTATTTTTACAAATATAAGTTAAAAAATATAGCGTTAAGCTTGTTTTAAAGATCCCTGTGGAATGAACCGGACTTACTAAAAAACTACACTACTGTACGATTAGGTACACTGCCTATAAGTGTTGTAGCAAGGTTTAGGTATATCCACTCTATAAATAAATAAATCACTTGTGCAAAATTGTATTGTATTTAATAGTATTTCGTTGTAAAAATTAATACTATTTCCTAGTACACCTCGCATACATCAAGTATTTTTGGCGCCGCTGCAGGGGAACGCTAAAACGCCGAAAGCGCAACGCTATAAAAAAAAGATTTTTATTAAAGTTTTATTAAGTTTTTATTTTGTAAAAATATACGTTTTTAAAAAAAAATACAAAAATATAAAAAGAAAAACAAAATATTTATATATTTTTAATAGTTTGTTATTTATATATAAAATTATAAAGTTTCTTTATTTTTATTTTAGTTTTTAAAATACAAGTTTTTATTTATTTATATAATTATTTATTAAAACAGAAAACAGAAAAAAAAATATAAAAACACTCGAGGCCCGGTATTGTAGCAGCCCAACTCTGGCCCGAAACCCTAGCTCATGCGATCACATGAGCCCGAAGGCAAAAATTCATGCGATCGCATGAACGTACCTGACACGCCAGGTTTGACCCTAATTCTGCATTAATTACGGAGTATTATTTATTATTATTAATAAAACCCTAATTAGGGTATTGTTATTATATTATTTAGTTTATTTTGTATTTTTTTAGTTTTAATTAGTTTAATTAGTTTAATTAGTTTTAATAAATTATAAAATTAATAGTTTTATAAAATAAATAATATAAAAATAATATTTTTTTAAAAATTGTACTTTTTACAACTTTAAGTATATTTTTATATTTTGTACCCTTTTAATCGTTTATTCATAATATTTGTATTTTTCGCTCGTATTTAGTTTTAAGTCATAGTTTTTGCCATAGTTATTTTTATTTCTAGATTTTTAGGCTTTGCCGTAAAATCCCTTAAATGCTTTTTCTTTAGACTAAGATTTAGGTGCTTTAGAATTTTGCGACGCCATTTTTATATTTTAGTACCTTTTTAAGTTATTGCCATTTGGGATATAGTATTTCTTTTAAGCTTTAATATCTTTAGACGCAACTTTTAATTCTTAGTTTTTAGTTCCTTTTTAAGTTTCGACGCGCTACTTTCTTTTTATTTTTCGACCTTTTATTTTTCAACATTTTTCGACGCGCAATTTTTTTTCTTTCTTATTTCTCGACGCTCTAGTTTATAGGACATAGAAATTTTTTTTTCTATTTCTTCTCTAAAATTTCAAAACGAAAAATTATTTTAAGTGGTTAAATTGATAGACATCCATTTTCTGGTTCGTAGTAATAGTTGGATTTGTACGTAGACCGGGTTATTGGAGCCAAACAGTACTCAATTATATTGAGAACAAACGAATCCTGCCCCTCTGCTGCATCTTTTGGCTATTCGAAACGTGGGCAAAATCAGAAAAGTCTATTAATTTGATAACTTATATAATTTTTCTTATTTTTGTAACTAGTAGGATATTCAGTGAATGCACCGAGCAAAACGTTCACCACCTTTTGTACGTTCACCACCTGTAACTCGATCAAGACATCTAGCAAATATTGTCGCCGTTGATTTTTCTTTAGAATCGTCATCCAGTCGACCAAGTACTTCAATTCAAATTTTCGATAATCCTTTTTTTGAACCCGACCTCACAATTGAGAATCCGGAGAATATTCAGGGACAATTCAGAGATCCTGAACCATTAATCTTTCCTCCGGAACCACCAATCATTTAAACGGAGATTGTAGAGGAACCAACCATTAAATCAGAATCCTCTAGTGATTCAGATTCAACAAATTCAATCATGGAAAATCTGGAACCTCTAAGTATGGAAGACCGAATGAGAGCTAAACGCACTGGCCAAGGTCACGCAATTACTCAACCTGACATTAATGCGCCAGATTATGAAATCAAAGGACAAATTCTACACATGCTAACTAATCAATGCCAATTTAGTGGTGCGCCGAAGGAAGATCCAAATGAACATCTTCGAACCTTTAATAGGATCTGTACACTATTTAAAATTCGAGAAGTGGAGGATGAACAGATATATCTCTTGTTTTTTCCCTGGACTTTAAAGGGAGAAGCCAAAGATTGGTAAGAATCATTACCTGAAGGGGCGATTGATACATGGGACGTTTTAGTTGAAAATTTTCTTAAACAATTCTTTCCGGCATCTAAAGCCGTGAGACTTCAAGGAGAAATTGTTACGTTCACGCAAAAGCCAAATGAAACTCTATATGAAGCATGGACAAGATTTAGAAAATTATTGAGAGGATGTCCGCAACATGGTTTAGACACCTGTCAAATAGTACAAATATTCTACCAAGGATGCGACAGCACTACAAGGAAAGACATAGATATAGCAGCTGGTGGTTCCATTATGAAGAAAACCGCAAGTGACGCTTACAAAATTATTGATAACACTGCTTCCCTCTCACATGAGTGGCATCAAGAAAAAGATATCGTTAGATCATCTAAAGCAACTAGAGCCGATTCTTGCCATGACTTAGATTCCATTTCTGCAAAGATAGATGCTGTCGAGAGACGAATGGAAAAGATGACTAAAGATATCCACTCAATACGAATTAGTTGTGAGCAGTGTGGAGGACCACATTTGACAAAAGATTGTCTCAGTATTGAACTAACAATGGAACAAAGAGAGAATGTTTCATACATAAACCAAAGGCCTGGAAATAATTATCAGAATAATTATCAACCGCCAAGACCAATCTACAATCAAAACCAGAATTATAACCGAAATGTTCCATACAACAACCAATAAGGTCCTAGTAATCAACAAGTATCCAATAATACTTACAATCAGCAAAGACCTATTTTTCAAAATAAACTACCACAAACCGATGATAAAAAGCCAAATTTAGAAGACATGATGACAAAGCTAGTTGAATCTCAAACTCAGTTTTTCACATCTCAGAAACAAACCAATGAACAAAATGCTCAAGCATTTAGAAATCAACAAGCTTCTATTCAAAATCTGGAACAAGAAGTAAGTAACCTAGCAAGGTTAATAGGTGAAAGAAAATCGGGAAGTCTACCTAGTGATACAAATGCTAACCCCCGGAATGAAACAGCTAAAGCCATTACCACAAGAAGTGGTATTACACTTAAACCACCTGAAATGCCTGTAATTTCTGATGAAGCTATTCCTACTCTACAAGAACCACAGTCTGAGCAAGATAAGGAAACATAACCGGTAGTTGAAAAGGTTAATGAAGATAACAAAATTAAGGCTAAACCTTATGTTAAACCATACCAACCACCACTTCCTTACCCGAGTAAAATGAGAAAAGAGAGACTTGAAGCCGAGCAATCCAAATTCTTGGATATGTTTAAACAGATAAATGCCAATCTTCCTTTCATTGATGTGATTTCAGGAATGCCTAGATATGCTAAATTTCTGAAAGATCTAATCACGAATAGAAAGAAAATGGAAGAACTCTCGGCTGTTACTATGAATGCTAATTGTTCTGCAGTGCTTTTGAATAAGATACCAGAAAAATTATCAGATCCAGGAAGTTTCACAATTCCATGTTTTCTGGGTAGTCTTAGTTCAATAGAAGCATTGGCAGACTTAGGTGCTAGTATAAATTTAATGCTGTATTCACTATACGCTAAACTAGACCTTGGAGAATTGAAACCAACACGAATAAGTATACAACTAGCCGATCGATCAGTAAAATATCCTAGAGGGATAATGGAGAACATTCTAGTTAAAGTTGGTACTTTAGTATTTCCAGTAGATTTTGTTATTATGGACATGTAAGAAGATTCTCGAGTTCCTCTCATATTAGGAAGACCATTCTTAAACACGGCTAAAGCAATAATAGACGTGTTTGGTAAGAAACTGACCCTAAGTATAGAGGACGAGAGTGTTACCTTTTCTGTTGATAGAGCAATGCAACAACCGCAATCTGCAGATGATACATGTTATTATATTTAAACTATAGATTCACATGCAGAATTGTTAGAAGAATTTCCAGAATTACAAGGAACAGGAGAATGTTCTTTGGGAGAAGGAACTGAACCAATTGATATGAACCAACAACAGAAGAAATTCAAATGGTAAAAGAAGAAGACAGATATCGATATAAATCATCGATAGAAGAACCACCGACATTAGAGTTAAAGCCACTTCCAAACCATTTGGAATATGCTTATTTACATGTTGAATCTGAATTCCCTGTAATAATATCGTCTTCTCTTACTGAAAATGAAAAATCTCAACTCATTTCTGTGCTAAAAGCTCATAAACCAGCTATGCATGGAAGATTCATGATATTAAAGGAATAAGTCCTTCGTATTGTACACATAAAATCCTTATAGAAGAAGGTCATAAAATGTATGTGCAATGCCAACGAAGACTAAATCCTAATATGCAAGATGTTGTTAAGAAAGAAATTATTAAACTGCTTGATGCAGGTTTAATTTATCCAATTTCTGATAGTCCATGGGTACGCCCAGTTCAATGCGTACCTAAAAAGGGTGTCATGACTGTCATCACAAATGAAAAAAATGAGCTTATTCCTACTAGGACTGTAACAGGATGGCGTGTTTGTATTGATTATAGAAAATTAAATCATGCCACCAGAAAAGATCACTTTCCCTTACATTTTATTGATCAAATGTTGGAAAGATTAGCCGGAAATAGTTACTATTGTTTTCTTGATGGTTTTTCCGGATATTTTCAAATTCCAATAGCACCCGAGGACCAAGAGAAAACCACGTTCACGTGCCCTTATGGTACTTTTGCTTACAAACGCATGCCATTTGAACTTTGCAACGCCCCTGCAACCTTTCAAAGGTGCATGATGGCGATTTTTCACGACATTATAGAAGAATGCATGGAAGTTTTCATGGATGACTTTTCAGTCTTCGGTGATACATTTGAATCATGTCTAGTTAATCTTGAACGAATGCTTATTAGATGCGAACAATCAAATCTAGTACTTAATTGGGAGAAATGCCATTTCATGGTTAAAGAAGGCATCGTTCTTGGTCATAAAATTTCAAAGGAAGGAATTGAAGTGGATAGAGCTAAAGTAGATGTAATTGCTAAACTTTCACATCCCACCAATGTTAGAGGAGTTAGGAGTTTTCTAGGGCATGCCGGTTTTTACCGACGTTTCATAAAAGATTTTTCTAAAATTGCCACTCCTATGAATAAACTCCTAGAAAAGGATGCTCCATTCATCTTTTATCATGAATGCATCAAATCTTTTAATATTCTTAAAGAAAAACTCACTAATGCGCCGATCATGATAACACCAAATTGGAATCTACCGTTTGAACTAATGTGCGATGCAAGTGATTTTGCAATGGGAGCCGTTTTGGGACAAAGGATTGAAAAACGATTTCAACCTATTTATTATGCTAGTAAGACGTTACAAGGAGCACAAACAAATTACATAACTACTGAAAAAGAACTCATTGCTATTGTCTTTGCTTTTGATAAATTTCGTTCATATCTCGTTCTAGCTAAAACGGTGGTCTATACCGACCATTCTGCTCTTAGATACCTATTTTCGAAACAAGATGATAAACCACGATTAATCCGTTGGATCTTACTCTTACAAGAGTTCGATATTGAAATCCGAAACAAAAAGGGAGCAGAAAATCTCGCTGCCGATCATCTTTCTCGTCTTGAAAATCCTGAATTAGAAGTTCTAAATGAATCGGCCATACAAGACAACTTTCCTGATGAATATCTATTGAAGATAGATTATAATGAAATTCCATGGTTTGCAGACTATGAAAACTACTTAGTATGTGGATTCCTTGAAAAAGGGTTGTCGTACCAAAAACGAAAGAAATTCATTAGTGATATAAAACACTATTTCTGGGAAGATCCACATTTGTTTAAAAGTTGTCCCGATGGAATAATATGCCGATGTGTATTAGGAGATGAAGCTAGTCAAATCTTAAACCATTGTCACACAGGACCAACAGGAGGGCATTATGGGCCTCAACTAACAGCAAGAAAAGTTTACGATGCTGGATTCTATTGGCCTACAATTTTCAAAGACGCACACCTTCTTTGCAAATCCTGTGATGCATGTCAAAGGGCCAGAAAAATAAGTCAACGTGATGAAATGCCACAAAATGTCATTCAAGTATGTGAAGTATTTGACATTTGGGGTATTGACTTTATGAGTCCATTTCCAAAATCTCATAATAATCTCTACATTCTCGTTGCCATTGATTATGTATCTAAATGGGCGGAAGCACAAGCTCTCCCAACTAACGATGCACGAGTTGTAGTCAACTTTTTAAAACGTCTTTTTGCAAGGTTTGGAACACCTAAAGCTGTAATAAGTGATCGGGGTACTCATTTTTGTAATAATCAACTTGAGAAAGTTCTTAAAAGATATGGAGTAACTCATAAAATCTCCACTGCTTATCATCCACAAACAAGTGGACAAGTTGAAAATACCAACCGAGCTTTAAAACGTATTCTAGAGAAAACCGTAGGATCAAATCCAAAGGAATGGTCCATGAAATTGGAGGATGCACTCTGGGCTTTTAGAACAGCCTACAAAACTCCAATTGGAACCACACCTTTTAAACTCGTTTACGGAAAAGCATGTCATCTTCCAGTAGAAATTGAACACAAAGCATTTTGGGCTTTGAAGACATGTAATCTTGATTTACATGAAGCTAGACGTCTACGATTAAGTCAACTAAACGAATTAGAAGAATTAAGACTTGAGGCATATGAAAATTCGTTAATCTATAAAGAAAGAACGAAGAAATGGCATGATAAAAGAATCAGAAGTTCAAAAGAATTTAAGGAAGGAGACAGAGTTCTTCTTTTCAATTCACGATTTAAACTATTTCCTGGAAAATTGAAATCAAGATGGTCTGGACCATTTATAGTCAAAAGAGTTTTCCCATACGGAACAATAGAGTTAATAAATTTAAATGGGATTGAATTTAAAGTTAATGGTCACAGAGTTAAACATTACATACATGGTCCGATAGAAGTTGACAATGAAGTCAATCATAATTTCACCACCCAAGAAAACTCTCAAAATGAAAACATAAATATGTCACAACAACATATGAAAAATCAAAATTGGAAAATAGGGAGGATTCAAATTGGAGTAATGAAGAAGAATTCTTATACAAACCTCCCATTCCAAGAAATGAAGAAAAATGTGAACAAGAAGTTCAAATAGAAGTGAAAGAACCAAGAAAAGAACACCCGAAAAAGGTTTACAAACCAACTCGACTTACTAAAGCAGGAGACCCGGGTGAATTTATCATTTCTTGCTTGCTTAATGATGGTGCTGTATATAATGGACTCGCAGATTTAGGAGCAAGTGCAAATATTATGCCTCTTTCGTTATACAAAAGATTAGGTATGAGTAAATTAAAACCAACCAAAATAGGTGTTCAATCATTTGACCTAACCATTAAACACCCGGTTGGAATAGCAAGTAATTTACTTGTTAATGTGGGAAGTTTGACCTTTGTTGCAAACTTCATAGTGATTAATATGGAGGAAAACCTTGATATTCCTCTAATTTTAGGTCGCCCATTTTTAGCAACCACCGAGGCATTCATTGATGTAAGAGAAGGTAGAATGACACTTAGGGATGGTGATAAATCAATCACTTTTGTGAACCGAAAGTTTAGATATCCACCAACCAAAACTGTTAGACCAATAAAAATACATAAGTGTGGGGAAGATGAAGAAACACTTAATGATGATCCAATCACAAAGAACCTCGTTGATGATACAAAATTAGATGAACCTGTTTTTAACAGTTCAACGAAGAAACTTTATAAATGGATTCACGATGCTAAGATTAAGGGAAACTTTAAGTTATGTAACCGATTAGTATCCAATTTATCGCCAAAAGAAAAGGCAATGTTAGTTGAATTTGTGAAAGTTACGGAGAAAATCAACAAATGGATTGAAGCAAAAGTCAGAGATATACAAGTTGTTGATAGTCCAATTGAAAACGAAGTTAATCATAATTTCAACACCACAGCTAACTAAGTGTGGGGAGGTTCGAATCTTTTTAGGGTAATATATATTTCTGTTAGAGTTAGATATTCTGTTTTCGTGTAGTTCTCGAGAATGGAATCCGAATGATCTTTCCCTAGCAGACCCTAAAGAACTAGTCTTCTCCCCCCATTCTGAATTTTTATTTTTTTAGGTTTTACGAGATGAAGACTTCCTGTGAATTAAACCATGGTCTAATGCTACACGCTTTGATCACTAAACGTAATAATGACACCCTTCCAAGTGAATTGGTATCATTAATCAGAGGCAAATTGGACGGAGTAAGAAAAGAATCCAGGAACGAAAATAATAAGTTACATTTTGGTAAAGCAAAATCAAAATCCGCAGCGAAAAGAAGAGCACGACACCTTGAAAGATGTCACAAATGCGAAAAATGGTCACAAGAAGGTAAATGTTCAAATAATCAAACATATTCAAATACCGAATTTGTTACTTTATGCAGAGATGGACCGTTCATATGTTTCGAAGAAAAAACGTTGAATGCTCGAGGTTACTCCTATGTAGCTATGGAAAACCAATTAGTCCGACTATCTTATGAATGGGCTAAAACAGGTCACTGAGAATTCTATTTCACAGGTAAGTATGTACAGTTTTTATTTTTATTTTATCATTTTTAACCTTTTGATAATAAACGCTAATTTGTTCGCTATAAAGTATTAAATTGATACTCAATAAAATTAGGTTTTGCGACTGAAATTATTGATATCATACAAAAATTTATTACATCACTGCGAAATTTACCGTTTATTCTTAAGGTATAAATATCTTTAATCGATCAAACCAAAATATTTCAAAAATTCGTCATGAGTTAAACTAGGTTATGGAACCGAAATTACTTTACCGAAAAGAGGGGCGTATATTTTTGATAATATTAGATTGATTAAAGTGGGATAAAAAAAACCAAAAAGATTTTTAATTTTATTTTTACTTTGTTTTTTAAAATTAATAAATTAATATTAAATTATTATTGTAAACTTTTTAAATCAATATATTTAAATTTGTAAATATTTGAAAAATTAATATTTTTAATATAAGTTTGTATGTATAAAAACAAAACAAAAATATAATATAAATTTGGTGTGAATTTTTAAAATTTTAATAATATGAATTTTTAATTTTATGCATTTTAAATTTAAGTTTGGTGTGAATTTAAAAACAAAAATTTACTTTATTTCGCTAAGTTAAAAATATGATTTTTAAAATTCGTCGTGAGTTGAAAACTAGGTCATTGAACCGAAATTGCTCTACCCAAGGGAGGGACGAGAACTTTTATTATCATTATTTTTAATCTTATTGAATTAAAGTATGCCAAAAACATTAAAAACTCAAAAATCTTTACTTTTAAAACCGCATTTTGAATTGACAAATTTTAAAATTTTGTCGAGGGACGGACTAGGACATCGCTCCGAAACGCCCTCATTCTAAAAAGAAACAAATTTTTAAAATTTAATTTAATTATATGTTTTAAAAAGTGTAAGGTTTTTATAAAAAAAAAAAAAATAGCAGACCCATGCGATCTCATGGGGTTTGCACTGCAACCTCATGCGATCGCATGAGGCTGGAAATCAGGTCAGGAACAAAACTGGCAGCGAGTTGCTCTCTGTCTCCACTTTCACACATACACACACACGAACATACACACACAAACACCTCTAAATCCATCATTTTAACACCAAAATTCACCAAATTTCTTGCTACAATCCGCTCTAAACATGAATTTGATAAGGAGTTTATCAAAAAGGGTAAAAATTTCACTCCTAAACCTCTTTAAATTTGATTTTTAGTGTTCTTGAGCTATAATTTACCTAATTTGATTTTGTTAATTTCTAGTGTAATTAGAGTTAAATTGTTAGTATTTTATGCATGTATAACCTAGATTGATGCTATTTAACATGATTTGAAGCCAAAAACTTTAAAATTTTTAGAAATCTAGGGTTTGTGTTCTTGAGCAATTTGGGGCTTTTTGATATAAACAGGTTATGGCCGATTTTTGTCATGAATTATTGCTAAATTAAGTAGTGTAACATGTTTAGGTAGCTAAATGATCCAAACTTTGATCCTAAACATGATTTTTGAGAATTAAAGTGGACTTTTTAGGTCCAAAATTCATGAACTTGATTAATTTGATATAATTGCCATTTAAGACTTGTTTAATTGCTAGTAATGACTATTTTGACATGTTATTTGAGTTAAATGCTTATGAACTTTGTATACATTTTCATATATGCTTATTTGAAAAAGTGTAGAATTGTTAAAATTGTGAAAATATGTATAAGTTTAATTTTGATTTAACATGTTATTGTAATTGTGTTAATTTGTTATTTTGCTACCACTAATGCATATTTAGATGCACAAAATTTGTATTTAATGTGTTTTGCAGAGATTTACTTATACTGAAACTGGAGGTTCATCATCATCATCTAGACGACCTGCTCCAGAACCTGAGCCAGAAATGCAATACGAGCCCGAACAAGAACAACAACAGGAACCACAACAACAGCCTGATCAACACGTACCTTATTATGGTCTGCTACAATTTGTTGATGCCTTCATAGTATTTCCGATACATCCACTAGTAGAATACCCAACGATTCCTGAACACACGTTGCGTCCTAATCTGAGATTCGATAGAAGCTGGAGAGATTACCCGGCATATCAAAGTAACAAATTCAAACTAATACCGAAAAATGTAGAAGTGTCAAGGGTAATTGATTGGGATCCTTTGGAAAGGGTCCAACTAGCTAACTCAGTTAGGGAGCATCTGATCCAAAGGTATAGCAGCTCTTCTTTTACCTATTGGGAACGTCTATTCACCATTAGTAGACATGTATATAAGGAATGGTGTGTTGAGCTGATGAGTACTATAGCATTAAATGTAGATGTAGATCGATTAGATGATAGAAGTTTTCTTAGATTTATACTTGGCCGTAGGATGTACAGGATGTCCATGCTGGACATGGCCAGGGCATTACAGATTTACACTCCTAGTGAATTGGTACTACCCGATTGTATGAATTTGATTTATCGTGGTGAAAGGGTAGATAGGAATTTTGACGCGAACGCCGTCTGGAGGCGTATGTCAAACTATAATGTTTTTATGCTGGGAGGAAAACACTCCTACTTACATATTAACAAAGCCGAACTTCGTATAATTCATAGATTTCTGGCTAACTCGATTACACAGAGAGGTCATAACAAGGAGAAAATGACCTTACATGATTTATTTTACCTAAAGTGCATTCAAGACCCAAGAAGTTTTGTTAATATCCCCTACTGTGTTGGTTTTTATTTGTCTAAGATGGTGGAAGGAATACAGGAAGGGGGGATTATAGGAGGAGGTATTTTTGTTACTCTCATTGGAGAGTATTTGGGTATAGATAGGGACCAAGGGGGTCCACTTATGGTATGTAGGGAACAGGTTGAGCCTTTAGGATTGAAGTTCTATCAGGGTGCTAAGGTATTGAAGAGCAGACGCAACCAGGCAGTACTCTATGAAGGTAGTCATCCTCAGGTAGAGAGAGTTTCAGATGAGGAAATGGAGGAAACGGATGACATTAGGGATGTCATTAGGGAGGCTATGACTGACGTCTACCAGCGTGTAGACGAGGTAGATATGACAAACGGAGAGAGATTTAGTCGGATGGAGCAGTGGCAAGCCCGGAATGATTACGAGCATTCCAGGAAACGACAGCATGATAGATGGGACTATCATCAGTGACAAATTATGAGCCGGCTGTCACCTCAGGATCACTACGTTCCAACCTGACCCGCTTACTATCCTCCACACCAGCCCGAGATGAGACCACCATATACTCTCTATGACCCTAACCAGGCCTACCAGTACACCTATCACCAACCATGGAACCCGTACGACGACATGAACTGGAACCCCTATCCAGATTGATATAGTTCCTATTGGTGATTTCTATGATTTTTATCTTTTTATTATTTTTATTTATTTATGTTTAAACATATGATATTGTGATACATTAATGTATTGTTTAATATTTTTATTATTTTGTACTAATATTTCATATTTGATTTGAAAGTGGGATTTTAAGTTCAATTTCAAATTACCATGCATGTTTATATTTGTATGTATGTATATTGTCAATTGTACACAACAGGGTAAAACAGCGCATTTTCAAAGACTGACATTAAGTTCAGCAAAAGCTACTAATTTTGACGACAAAACGAAAAACAAATGTGATGTAACAACAAGACGGAATGAAAAAATGATGTGCACCATTTATCATTCAGTAAACAATCGCCAATATGTTTGGAAACTTTGGTAAAATTTAATCATTTTTCTACGCTAATCACCCTCAATAATTTAAATTGTTACTGATTTCTTGCAAATGAGGGCATTGCAAGATCTTAAGTGTCGGAAGGGGTTAAATTCTTTCGAATTTTTAAAATTTTTAACTTATACACTTGGTTACCATTAGAAATACTAGTAACGCAGTAGTTGTATTAGAATCTAGTGCTCTCTGATAATAAAGAACAGCCCTAGTCTTATATACTGACTACCAATTCTAGTAAATTTTTTTAAAATTTTCAATTAAATGAATTCAAAATCATGTTTATAAATATTTATGAACGATAAAACTAGGTGTTAACACCGAAATTATTGTTACCTCGGAAAGGACATAAATTGAGAAACAAACCAAAATGTTAGAATTCATTTAAAATGGAATAGAGGACAATAAAAAGAAAAATAAAAGCCAAGTGTGGGAAAAATTTACCAAGTTATATAAAAACATATATCACATATTTTTGTACAATAATTGAAGATACTTTTGTTTTGGACAAAATTAACCGTTTTACCCGAAAAACTGTAATATATTTGAAAGAAAGATGGATCTACACGATGAATCAATTCCATCATTAAAAGGAAGTAAAGTCTTCTGAAAAAGACACGCGCTTCTTGATTTAGGTCAGGAAGTTGTCGTCCAGACCAGTTGTAGAGTTTACGAAAAACCTTGAAAAGTTTTCTCAAAAATCAGCTGGAAATCCACGGACCTCAGCATCAAACAGGGTCGCCAAGTGGTCAGACTTATCCTAACCATGAGAGGATCTGTCTCGTAAAATGGGGAGGACGCCGTACAAATTAGCTTGATAAGACTAATGAATCAGACCCCCAGAAAAGGATAATCTTCTTAAAAGATCAAAAATCAGTTTTTAAGCCTGATATTACTCAATCCTAGAGATTGACCTTAAAGATTGAGGATTACAAACTCATGGAATTCGATGATATCTAAACTCGAGCTTGAACGAGAAAATATTTTGATCAAAACTACAAACCGATTTGTTTTCTGAAAACCCATTTTTAATGCGTTCATTACCATTGAACGTAAAATCCTAGGAATTCACCTGGAATTCATTAGGTCACCTGAACCAAATTGGGTGTCAACCGTAAGAACGGTGGTTGCATAGCATGGTCAAAGACAGGACCTTGTGCCAAACCGAAAAATTATAGGGTGATCTTTACTATTGCTCCTACCAAAGATAGTAATTGCATCCGACACGTTATAGACCATAATTTAAAGCATGTCAGGGGACATTGCCTTAACAGTTGCTTGTTCAACGCTTTCCTTTACAACCGGACGGTAGTTTACCGAAAGGTAATATACGGAGCAAGTATACTGGACGTGTTGCTTTCCCAATACAAGGTTAGCTAGTGGGTGACACAAAACTGCAAGTTTTGAACTAAAATTTTCAAATCTGAAACTCACAAAACCCACAAAAACAATTTGCAAACACCGGTGAAGGGTTATTCCGGAAAACTTATCTAGGGTAAAAACTAGATTTAATTTTCAAACGATCAAATGTTTTCATAAAGATCCAATTTCCTTAAGGATCTAAATTTTTATAGTCATATGGGACTGTAAACCACATCGTTACTACCATTGTTTATACCGCCGTATAGAAATCACTGATGTACAAAATGTGAAGAATAAAGAAGTGATTCTAGTATTTTCATTTCAAGACTATATTGCTTGAGGTCAAGCAACGCTCAAGTGTGGGAATATTTGATAATGCTAAAAACGAACATATATTTCATAGCATTATCCCTCAAGAAAGACAAGCTTTTAGTTGCAATTGTTCTATTTACAAGTAATATTCGTTTAAATAATAAAAGGTGAAGACAAAAGACAGATTCGACGAATTGAAGACGCAAACGACCAAAAAGCTCAAAAGTACAAAATACAATCAAAGTGGTTCCAATTATTGATAAGAAACGTCTCAAAATTACAAGAGTACAAGACGCGAAACGCAAAGTACAAGATATTAAATCATACGCAAGGACGTTCGAAAATCCAGAACCGGGACCAAAGTCAACTCTCAACGCTCGACGCAACGGACTAAAAATTACAAGTCAACTATGCACATAAATATAATATAATATTTAAATAATTTTTAAAATTATTTATATATTATATTTATATTTAAAATCCGTCGGCAGAATGCAAACAAAGACATGTGAGCTGGAATCCCAGGCCATGCGATCGCATGGCCTGCATGAGATAATCTCATGCGATCGCATGAGCCAAAAAGTCAGGCCACATGCTACAAATTTCGCAGTTTTGAGCGATCTTTTAGACATCCATATATCTTTCTCTCTATCTCACTCGTATAATATATATATATATATATATATATATATATATATATATATATATATATATATATATATATATATATATTATAATTTTAATTTTAATTCTAATAATAAGGGTATGTTAGCGAATGTTGTAAGGGTGTAAGTCGAAATTCTGTCCGTGTAACGCTACGCTATTTTTAATCATTGTAAGTTATGTTCAACCTTTTTAATTTAATGTCTCGTAGCTAAATTATTATTATGCTTATTTAATGCCGAAGTAATCGTGATGTTGGGCTAAATATTAAAATTGGGTAATTTGGCTTTGGACCATAATTGGGGTTTGGATAAAAGAACGACACTTGTGGAAATTAGACTATGGGCTATTAATGGGTTTTATATTAACTAAATGATACCTCGTTGATTTAATATATAGACTTATAATTTGACGTATTTATATATAACCACATACGCTTGACTGGGTATGGTGGGCGGGATATCTATAAATACCAATAATTGTTCATTTTACCGGACACGGGATTGGATTAATAGTTAATAGACTCGTTGAAACAGGGGTGGATTACATTCAAGGGTAATTGGTGTAATTGTTAACAAAGTAGTAAAACCTTGGACTACACGCAGTCGATAACCTGGTGTATTCATTAAATAAAGTATTAAGACCTTGTTACAATTCGAATCCCCAATTAGTTGGAATATTTGACTTCGGGAATAAGAATAATTTGACGAAGACTTCCGTATTTTATGATTATGACTGATGGACTATTATGGACAAATCCGTATGGACATATTGAATAATCCAGGACAAAGAACAATTAACCCATGGGAATAAACTAAAAACAACACGTCAAACATCATGATTACGGAAGTTTAAATAAGCATAATTTATATATTTCATATTTAATTGCACTTTTAATTATAGCACTTTTATTTATTGTCATTTTATTTAATTGCATTTTTAATTATCGTACTCTTTAATTATCGCAATTTTATTTTATCGCACTTTTATTTATCGCAATTTCATTATCGTTATTTACTTTACGCTTTAAATTAAGTTATATTTATTTTTAATATTTTACATTAGGTTTTAACTGCGACTAAAGTTTTAAAAATCGACAAACCGGTCATTAAACGGTAAAAAACCCCCTTTTTATAATAATAATATTACTTATATATTTTTGTATTTTTACAAATATAAGTTAAAAAATATAGCGTTAAGCTTGTTTTAAAGATCCCTGTGGAACGAACCGGACTTACTAAAAAACTACACTACTGTACGATTAGGTACACTGCCTATAAGTGTTGTAGCAAGGTATAGGTATATCCACTCTATAAATAAATAAATCACTTGTGTAAAATTGTATTGTATTTAATAGTATTTCGTTGTAAAAATTAATACTATTTCCTAGTACACCTCGCACATATCACTCATTAAATTGGGTCGGGGTAATTTCTATAACATCATCGAAATCCTCATCAGGATCCTATTCATCGGAAAATTGGTAATTTTTCCAATATTTTGCTTCCTTAGCGGAAACACCATTGACCATTATTAACTTTGGTCCATTGGTTGAGGATTTTCTTTTATTTGACTGGTTTTCTGTGGTTCCTACTATTCCCCCCTCCGGAACCTCTTCTTCTTCCGGTTCCTCTTCTTCTGGTTCCTCTTCTTCCGGTTCCTCTTCTTCCGGTTCCGTTTCCTCTTCTTCCGGTTCTTCGGGAACTTGTGAATCTTGCCAATATATATTCGACTCTTCATTATTATTAGGTGAGTCAATGGGATTTGTGCTAGAGGTAGACATCTATCACACAATATCAAACATGTTAAGAGATTAATATATCACATAATATTTACATGTTAATAATATATAGTTTCCAACAAAAATGTTAAGCAATCATTTTTAAAGAAAACACGGTCGAAGTCCAGACTCACTAATGCATCCTAAAAAACTCGATAAGACACATTAATGTAAATTTTCTGGTTCTCTAAGACCAACGCTCTGATACCAACTGAAATGTCCCGTTCATATTGATTATAAACGCTCTGAGACATTTTTCAAAGACTGCATTCATTTTTAAAACAACCATAACCTTTATTTTATCAATAAAGGTTTTAAAAGCATTACGTAGATTACCAAATAATGATAATCTAAAATATACTGTTTACACATGACCATTACATAATGGTTTATAATAGAATTATATTACATCGACATATGTTTCTTGAATGCAGTTTTTACACAATATCATACAAACATGGACTCCAAATCTTGTCCTTATTTTAGTATGCAACAGCGAAAGCTCTAGTAATCACCTGAGAATAAACATGCTTTAAACGTCAACAAAAATGTTGATGAGTTATAGGTTTAACCTATATATATCAAATCGTAACACTAGACCACAAGATTTCATATTTCAATACACATCCCATACATAGAGATAAAAATCATTCATATGGTGAACACCTGGTAACCGACATTAACAAGATGCATATATAAGAATATCCCCATCATTCCGGGACACCCTTCGGATATGATATGAATTTCGAAGTACTAAAGCATCCGGTACTTTGGATGGGGTTTGTTAGGCCCAATAGATCTATCTTTAGGATTCGCGTCAATTAGGGTGTCTGCTCCCTAATTCTTAGATTACCAGACTTAATAAAAAGGGGCATATTCGATTTCGATAATTCAACCATAGAATGTAGTTTCACGTACTTGTGTGTATTTTGTAAATCATTTATAAAACCTGCATGTATTCTCATCCCAAAAATATTAGATTTTAAAAGTGGGACTATAACTCACTTTCACAGATATTTCCTTCCTCGAAAATAAGACTTGGCCACGGATCGATTCACGAACCTATACAAATATGTACATATATATCAAAGTATTATCAAAATATAATTACAACCATTTTTATTATGTTTTAAAGATTTGAGTGTATTAAGTCAGCTGTCCTCGTTAGTAACCTACAACTAGTTGTCCACAGTTAGATGTACAGAAATAAATCGATATATATTATCTTGAATCAATCCACGACCCAGTGTATACACGTCTCGGGCTAGATCACAACTCAAAGTATATATATTTTTGGAATCAACCTCAACCCTGTATAGCTAACTCCAACATTACTGCATATAGAGTGTCTATGGTTGTTCCAAATAATATATATACATGGGTCGATATGATATGTCAAAACATTTGCATACGTGTCTATGGTATCCCAAGATTACATAATATATTAGAATACATGTATAATACAATATAAGTTAGCTAGGATATGATTTGTATAGATTTGTTAAACATTTCCCGTAGCTAAAAAGATCAAAAATATCCAATCTTGTTTTACCCATAACTTCTTCATTTTAAATTCGTTTTGAGTGAATAAAATTGCTATGGTTTCATATTGAACTCTGTCATAACCCGTCCTTAACCGTAAGAACGTGTTAGATAACGTATGATTTCATTGCGAGGTATTGACCTCTATATGCGACATTTTTAAAAGAAAAACTGCATATATTATACATTACAAACCATGATTCTTATTTTTGATACAAGCTTTGGACGAAATAAAGATGATTATCGTTTAGCGATAATCTTCGACTTACAAACTTTACAAATGATGATAACAACACGATTTCTAGCATATTTTACAACACAAGTTCTTGGATATGCAGTCTTATTTTTGACACAAATATGCGTACGCAAGATCCTGCTCAAATTCAACATAATGCAGCGGAAGCTTTTAGAAATCACCTGAGAATAGACATGTTTTAAAAGGTCAACATAAAGTTGGTGAGATATAGGTTTAATGCCGGCAACAATATATATATATAGACCACAAGATTTCATATATAAACAGTTTAATAAAAATATTCTAAGTGGTTGAGCACTTGGTAACCATACTTAACATTCAATCACGTCGCATATTCCCTTTAATATGAAATCTTACTACACCGTACCAAGTGTAGTCACAAAACGAAGTACTGTGCAACCGTTGAATACTGGTCGTCCAGTCCGGTTGGGGTTGTCAGGCCCGATAGATCTATCAACAGGATTCGCGTTTACAATACCACTGTAAATATTAGTTACCAAGCTACAGGGAAGTATGCCAGTGGTACAACTCAACGTAGAATATATTTTTCAGTTACTTGTGTCCATAACGTAAAACATAAAATACATGTATTCTCATCCCGAAATATTTAGAGTTTAAAAGTGGGACTATATACTCACTTTCGTCTTGAAGATATATATAATTTGACTTGGTCTCCGGTTGATATCACGAACCTATCCATATATAATATATCAATACCTTTTCTTTTTAAACAAACGTTTCATATATATACTTGTTATACTTTTAATACTTTTAATAATTCCTTAGTCCGTAGTTAGCAGTTTGATGTTAGTAATTCAGTTTTAATGGTTCATTTTTAGATGTTTAATATACCCGCAATGAAATAAATAAAACCCCCAACGAAATAAATAAAACCCCATCGTATATGTATTGGTCGAGATTAATCTTGACCCACGGTACCGGTGTTGTCAAATGACGTGTTGCGTACAATCATGGGATCTTATGATTAATCTTCTCGTGTTGTTTATGGGTGATACTGAACCATATAAAATTGAATTATAAGTACATATATATAAAATATCATGTTATCTTAGAAAGATGTGATTTTATTTAATTTTTCCCAATTAATCCCGAAGTTAAACAAGTCTTGGATAACCAATTTTGTTTCGGTCATAGTTTCTTCGTTACAACTCCGTTTTCGTTGATTCAACTTGCCATCTCCTTGGATCGAGTTCCTCTTTAAGACTATGAACTGTAAATACCTTAGTTTGTATTCAAAATAACATAGCATAGGTGAAACTTTAGTGAAACTTATGAAGTTAAACATTTTCCTTTATGTAAACAACCTTAAATGATTATTTTTCTAAAAATACTTATACTTTGAATTAAATCATGAAATTTTTATGTGTTATCATATTTATAATAAAAATCATTTTTTTCCAGAAAATAAACCTTCAATTCAAAGTTTAAGATGGTTTTTAATTATCCAACCCAAAACAGTCCCCGGTTACACTCCGACGTCGTAAAAACAGTTTTTAAGGTGTTCTTTGAAAAACCAAGTTATACCTTGTTAAATTAGCATAGATTTAAGTTATATTACAGGTCTTGAAGTATTTTAAAAGTTAAGTTAGAAGGATATATTTAGTTTGCAAACAAGTTTGAAAACATTCAAACTATGTTCTTGTTGTTAAACTTTTATACCACAAAATAAGATAGCTATATATATATGAATCGAATAAGGTTATGAACAAAGTTACTACCTCAAGTATGATGAAGAAAGTTACTGAATAAACAAGATATGAACTTGTTCTTGATGAGTTGGAAGATTAAAAAGTGATTCATGAAAAGAAACAAAGGTTGTAAGTAAGTTTATATCTTAATTAACTTACATGAATTGAATCAAAGTTTAAACATAGTTTTACCTTGATTATGGAGCTAGAAACTTATGAAGATCTTAAGGAATACTTGAAGATTGAAGATGAAAGAGTTTAAGAGTTAATCTAGCTTGAAAGAAAGTTGATATGGAAGTATGTGTATGTGTAAAAAAATGTGTGGATATGTATGTATATATAGACTTTTTGTTTTGATTTTTAGCTCATAAGTCTTGATTAATGACAAAGGATTGGCTCCCACAAGTTGCTATCATGTCCCTTAATCATTCATGGCTGATCATTGGTATTTCCTATTGGTATATACCAATAGTAAATACATCTAGAAGGTGGGTATGATACGGGTACATATACCGTAGATATACGTATAGAAATCTTGTGAAAAATGGAATGAGGATTCAAATATAGCTATCTTTTGTGAATACACTTATATGGTTTTATGTATTTAAGTTCTTAAAAGTGATTAAATACATTACTTATACGATATATGTATAAACATTATAGGTTATAAGTATTTATGTCAAATAACGTTACGTATGGTTATCGTTTTGAAAACTTAAGTTAGTAGTTTCAAAATATACTTATATCTTATTGTTATTAATACAAAATGAGATATTAAAACATTCATTAATCATGTTTAATATATATATATTCATATATATACACAAACGTATAATTATCATATATTGTATAGTTCGTGATATCATCGGTCAAACTAGACGGTCAAACGTTGTGTAAAACTCTTTTCAAACACATAAGTCTTCAACAATTTGGATTGCTTATCATGTTGGTAAGGTTTAATTTATGTAAATATTAATCTTATAAGTATAGAACGATCGAAAAAGTGCGGGTCGTTACATTACCTCCCTGTTAAATAAATTTCGTCCCGAAATTTTAAAATTGTACCTATTTTGCGTCATCGAGAAACAAGTGTGAATACTTTTGTTTCATCTGATCCTCCCGTTCCCACGTAAACTCGGGACCTCTTCGAGCATTCCAACGAACCTTAACGATCGGTATGTTGCTCTGCTTGAGCTGTTTAACTTCACGATCCATGATTTCAATTGGTTCTTCGACGAATTGTAGTTTCTCGTCGATATGGATTTCTTCAAGAGGAATGGTAAGGTCTTCCTTTGCAAGACACTTCTTAAGGTTCGAGACATGAAATGTATTATGTACTCTGGCGAGTTGTTGCGGTAACTCGAGTCGATAAGCTACCGGTCCAATGCGTTCGATGATCTTGAACGGGCCTACGTACCTTGGGTTTAGTTTACCTCTTTTACCGAAACGTATTACACCTTTCCAAGGTGACACCTTTAGCATAACCATGTCACCGATCTGAAACTCTAATGGTTTCCTTCGGACATCGGCGTAGCTCTTTTGGCGACTACGGGCTGTTTTCAATCTCTCCTTGATTTGTACTATCTTCTCAGTCGTTTCGTGTATGATCTCGGGACCAGTTAATTGTCGATCTCCTACTTCATTCCAACAAATAGGAGATCTACACTTCCTTCCGTACAATGCTTCGAATGGCGCAGCTTTAATGCTCGCATGATAACTATTATTATACGAGAATTCTGCTAATGGTAGATATTTATCCCATCCGTTTCCAAAATCGATCACACATGCCCTGAGCATGTCTTCAAGAGTCTGAATCGTTCTTTCACTCTGCCCGTCGGTTTGCGGATGATATGCGGTGCTCATATCCAAACGAGTTCCTAGGGCCTCCTGTAGTGATTGCCAGAACTTTGAGGTAAATCTACTATCACGATCGGATATAATGGAAATAGGTATTCCATGCTTTGAAACAACTTCCTTTATATACAATCGTAATAGTTTCTCCATTCTATCCGTTTCCTTTATAGGTAGGAAATGTGCAGACTTGGTGAGACGATCAACAATCACCCAAATGGTGTCGTATCCCCAGGCAGTCTTTGGTAACTTCGTGATGAAATCCATGGTAATACCATCCCATTTCCATTCTGGGATTTCTGGTTGTTGAAGTAACCCTGACGGCTTCTGGTGTTCTGCTTTGACCTTAGAACAAGTTAAACACTCCCCAACATATGTTGCTACGTCTGTCTTTAAATTAGGCCACCAATAATGTGTCTTAAGATCTTGGTACATCTTTCCAACTCCAGGATGTATCGAGTATCTTGTCTTATGTGCCTCATTCAATATCAACTTCCTTAATCCACCCAACTTCGGTACCCAAATACGGTTTGCAAAATATCGAATTCCATCTTCCCGTTTAACGAGTTGCTTCTCATACTTCTTCATTATTTCATTTCCTATATTTTCTTTAGTAAGTGCTTCTCGTTGAACTTCTTTGATTTGTGAGTTGAGATTCATGCGAATTTTTATGTTCATCGCTCGTACTCGAATTGGTTCTCGTTCCTTTCTGCTTAGAGCGTCGGCCACCACGTTCGCTTTCCCGGGATGATAACGAATTTCACAATCATAGTCATTTATTAACTCAACCCACCTACGTTGCCTCATGTTCAGCTGTTTTTGATCGAAAATATGTTGAAGGCTTTTATGATCAGTAAACACAGTGCATTTAACCCCATACAAGTAGTGTCTCCATATCTTCAATGCAAACATGACTGCTCCCAGTTCTAGATCATGCGTCGTATAATTCCGCTCGTGAATCTTTAATTGTCGGGAGGCGTATGCAATAACTTTCTTCCGTTGCATAAGAACGCAACCAAAACCTTGTCGCGAAGCGTCACAATATATTTCAAAATCATCGTTCCCTTCTGGTAACGATAAAATAGGCGCCGTAGTCAATTTCTTTTTCAGTAATTGAAATGCACTCTCCTGCTCAGAAGTCCATTCATATTTCTTCCCTTTTTGCGTTAACGCTGTCAACGGCTTAGCTATTCGGGAAAAATCTTGAATAAACCTTCTATAATAACCGGCTAAACCCAAAAATTGGCGTATCTGCATTGGTGTCTTAGGAGTCTCCCATTTTTCAATGGCTTCAATTTTTGCTGGATCAACCTGAATTCCTTTGCTACTAACAACGTGGCCAAGAAATTGCACTTCTTTCAACCAGAAAGCACATTTAGAAAATTTAGCATATAGCTGTTCTTTTCTTAACAACTCTAATATCAACCTTAAATGCTGCTCATGCTCTTGCTCACTCTTGGAATAGATAAGAATATTATCAATGAAAACGATAACAAACTTATCTAAATATGGACTACAAACTCGATTCATGAGGTCCATGAATACAGCTGGCGCATTCGTCAATCCAAACGGCATGACCAAAAATTCGTAATGACCGTAGCGTGTCCGAAAAGCAGTTTTCGGTATATCTTCTTCTTTGACACGTAATTGATGATAGCCCGATCTTAGGTCAATTTTCGAGTACACACATGATCCTTGGAGTTGATCAAATAAGTCGTCAATTCTCGGTAGTGGATACCGATTCTTGATAGTTAACTTATTTAATTCACGATAATCTATACACATTCGGAAAGATCCGTCTTTCTTCTTGACGAATAAAATTGGAGCTCCCCACGGTGAAGTACTTGGTCGTATGAATCCACGGTCTAGTAATTCTTTTAACTGACTTTGAAGTTCTTTTAATTCGGACGGTGCAAGTCTATATGGAGCACGAGCCACTGGTGCAGCTCCTGGTACTAAATCTATTTCAAATTCTACAGATCTAAATGGAGGTAATCCCGGCAACTCTTCCGGAAATACTTCAGGAAAATCTCTTGCCACAGGCACGTCATTGATGCACTTCTCTTTTTCTTTCTTTTCGACTTTATTAACATGTGCTAAGATAGCATAGCACCCTTTCTTCAAGCACTTTTGAGCTTTCAAATAACTAATGAGTTTTAGCTTTGAGTTACCCTTCTCTCCATAAATCATTACTGGCGTTTTATTCTTACGAGGAATGCGAATTGCCTTCTTGGCGCACACAACTTCAGCTCCTATTTTGGACATCCAGTCCATGCCGACTATTACATCAAAACTTTCTAATTCTACGGGTATCAAATCAATCTTAAATGTTTCTCCAGCTAAATTTATTTCACAATCACGACAAATTTTATCGGCTTTAACTAGTTTACCATTAGCTAACTCAATCATGTACTTAGCATCTAGAGGTAATGATGAACAATTCAATTTAGTGTAAAAATTTCTACACACATAACTTCTATCGGCACCAGTATCAAATAAAATAGATGCTGATAAGTTATTAATGGTAAACGTACCCGTAACAAGCTCCGGGTCTTCGCGTGCCTCTCTAGCATTAATAACAAATGCTCTCCCACGTGCAGGTCTAACATTCTTCTCTGGATTCGGGCACTGACTCTTATAGTGACCTTGTTTTCCACACCCAAAACAAGTAACGGTAGCCAAAGCAGTTCTATTTGCATTGGTGGCAGGAGTCTTGGTACCATTTGCATTTGTAACGAGAGCCCTACAATCTTCAGCAAGATGACCCTTTCGATTACATTTGTTGCATACCACATTACAGTAACCAGAGTGATGTTTGTGGCATCGGTTGCATAAAGGATTTTGTCCTTTATAACCAAAGCTTAAACCACTACCCGCACCTTGCGTGTTTTCTTGTTTCTTAAAAGATTGTTGTTGGTTACCTCGATCATAATTTCCATTCCACTTTCTTTTGTTACCTGATACCTTCACATCAGTATTGGATACTTTCTTATCCATGATGACCTGATCCATTAGCTCGTTTGCCATAGTTATAGCTTCATGAATTGTCTTAGGTTTCGATGCTGTAACATTTGCCTTGACCTTTTTGGGCAAACCATCTTTGTACATTTCAATCTTCCGTTCTTCGGTTGGAACCAATTCAGGACATAGCAAAACTAATTCCATGAATCGCTGATTGTAGTTGGTGATTTCAGTACCAATAACCTTCAGACTTCGTAACTCATCTTCCAACTTCCTAACCTCGTTCCTTGGACAATATTCGTTGATTAACATTGTTTTGAATTCTTCCCACGGAGTATCATAAGCTACATCTCCTCCTACAGCCTTCACATAATTTTTCCACCACGTGAGTGCACTATCTTGTAAAGTGCATGATGCATACTTGGTCATGTCCTTTTCAACACAACCACTGATTTTAAACACAGTCTCCATCTTTTCTATCCACCGGGTTAAACCGATCGGTCCTTCCGTTCCACTGAATGATGAGGGCTTGCAAGCTTGAAAAGTCTTGTAAGTGCATCCTACACGAGGATTTGGGTTAACTGCAGCAGCTCTTGCAGCTTCGACCCATAACATTCTGTCGTTGACTCGCTGGTTGATGAATTCCTCGACTTCTTGTTCCGTCATTCGATTCAATCGCGCCATTTCCTAATGAAAGAAAATAATTATTCACATGGAATATTATAGATGTAGTGTGTATTTATAGTACATTATAGCTTGTTAATAATATGAACCAGGTATTATTATAAAAGCTTTTTCTTCTTATTAGCGTTTTATAATTATATCTAGGGTAGTACCTACCCGTTAATGTTCATACTTAATAGCTTAGTACAGAACCAATTACTACAATCTAAATAATACTTAACCATGGAAAATTATTGCATTTCATACTTCACTATTTTACATATGCTTATCTTACATTGAACATCAAGCTAACCACACTAATAATATTATACAAAACATTATATGATCCCATGGTTTAATACGGCAGCGCATCGTTTGGTCTATTTTCTAGGACGTTTAGTTCCAATGAATGGCCTAACACTTATCCTAGCTGTCTGCCTAAATTTTGGCGGTGGGGCTGAAGAACTGGATGCCGGGATAGCACTAATGGGAATAACGGGAATAGGGGTGGTAGTGTCTAGTGGAATTGGTGCCACATCATCCTTATTAAACTCAGGATTTGAATTTTCTAATTCATTAGCCTTTCGTTTCCTTCCTAGTTCGAACTCTTCTTTTGTAATTTCCTGCATTTCTTCCTCGGGTTCACTTTCCTCCTCGGGTTCACTTTCCTCCTCGGGTTCACTTTCCTCCTCGGGTTCACTTTCCGGGTTCTCTATAGTCGGTTCATCCGGAATTTGTGAGTCTTCCCCAAAGATATTATTTTCGTCATCGGATAGGTTAATGACTGGAACACCATCTGAAGATTCTGGTTCGGAGTCGCTGAATGTGATAACAAGTTTTGAGCCCGACATCTATCACACAACAACTAACCCATTAGTACTACATAATATTTACATATAAATTTTAACCAACAATGATAAGCAATGGTTTTTAAATCAGACCCGGTCAAAGTCCAGACTTACTAATGTATCCTAACGACTTATCAGTTAGACACACTAATGCAAACCTGGTTCGCTAAGACCACTGCTCTGATACCACATGTCATAACCCGTCCTTAACCGTAAGAACGTGTTAGATAACGTATGATTTCATTGCGAGGTATTGACCTCTATATGCGACATTTTTAAAAGAAAAACTGCATATATTATACATTACAAACCATGATTCTTATTTTTGATACAAGCTTTGGACGAAATAAAGATGATTATCGTTTAGCGATAATCTTCGACTTACAAACTTTACAAATGATGATAACAACACAATTTCTAGCATATTTTACAACACAAGTTCTTGGATATGCAGTCTTATTTTTGACACAAATATGCGTACGCAAGATCCTGCTCAAATTCAACATAATGCAGCGGAAGCTTTTAGAAATCACCTGAGAATAGACATGTTTTAAAAGGTCAACATAAAGTTGGTGAGATATAGGTTTAATGCCGGCAGCAATATATATATATAGACCACAAGATTTCATATATAAACAGTTTAATAAAAATATTCTAAGTGGTTTAGCACTTGGTAACCATACTTAACATTCAATCACGTCGCATATTCCCTTTAATATGAAATCTTACTACACCGTACCAAGTGTAGTCACAAAACGAAGTACTGTGCAACCGTTGAATACTGGTCGTCCAGTCCGGTTGGGGTTGTCAGGCCCGATAGATCTATCAACAGGATTCGCGTTTACAATACCACTGTAAATATTAGTTACCAAGCTACAGGGAAGTATGCCAGTGGTACAACTCAACGTAGAATATATTTTTCAGTTACTTGTGTCCATAACGTAAAACATAAAATACATGTATTCTCATCCCGAAATATTTAGAGTTTAAAAGTGGGACTATATACTCACTTTCGTCTTGAAGATATATATAATTTGACTTGGTCTCCGGTTGATATCACGAACCTATCCATATATAATATATCAATACCTTTTCTTTTTAAACAAACGTTTCATATATATACTTGTTATACTTTTAATACTTTTAATAATTCCTTAGTCCGTAGTTAGCAGTTTGATGTTAGTAATTCAGTTTTAATGGTTCATTTTTAGATGTTTAATATACCCGCAATGAAATAAATAAAACCCCCAACGAAATAAATAAAACCCCATCGTATATGTATTGGTCGAGATTAATCTTGACCCACGGTACCGGTGTTGTCAAATGACGTGTTGCGTACAATCATGGGATCTTATGATTAATCTTCTCGTGTTGTTTACGGGTGATCCTGAACCATATAAAATTGAATTATAAGTACATATATATAAAATATCATGTTATCTTAGAAAGATGTGATTTTATTTAATTTTTCCCAATTAATCCCGAAGTTAAACAAGTCTTGGATAACCAATTTTGTTTCGGTCATAGTTTCTTCGTTACAACTCCGTTTTCGTTGATTCAACTTGCCATCTCCTTGGATCGAGTTCCTCTTTAAGACTATGAACTGTAAATACCTTAGTTTGTATTCAAAATCACATAGCATAGGTGAAACTTTAGTGAAACTTATGAAGTTAAACATTTTCCTTTATGTAAACAACCTTAAATGATTATTTTTCTAAAAATACTTATACTTTGAATTAAATCATGAAATTTTTATGTGTTATCATATTTATAATAAAAATCATTTTTTTCCAGAAAATAAACCTTCAATTCAAAGTTTAAGATGGTTTTTAATTATCCAACCCAAAACAGTCCCCGGTTACACTCCGGCGTCGTAAAAACAGTTTTTAAGGTGTTCTTTGAAAAACCAAGTTATACCTTGTTAAATTAGCATATATTTAAGTTATATTACAGGTCTTGAAGTATTTTAAAAGTTAAGTTAGAAGGATATATTTAGTTTGCAAACAAGTTTGAAAACATTCAAACTATGTTCTTGTTGTTAAACTTTTATACCACAAAATAAGATAGCTATATATATATGAATCGAATAAGGTTATGAACAAAGTTACTACCTCAAGTATGATGAAGAAAGTTACTGAATAAACAAGATATGAACTTGTTCTTGATGAGTTGGAAGATTAAAAAGTAATTCATGAAAAGAAACAAAGGTTGTAAGTAAGTTTATATCTTAATTAACTTACATGAATTGAATCAAAGTTTAAACATAGTTTTACCTTGATTATGGAGCTAGAAACTTATGAAGATCTTAAGGAATACTTGAAGATTGAAGATGAAAGAGTTTAAGAGTTAATCTAGCTTGAAAGAAAGTTGATATGGAAGTATGTGTATGTGTAAAAAAACGTGTGGATATGTATGTATATATAGACTTTTTGTTTTGATTTTTAGCTCATAAGTCTTGATTAATGACAAAGGATTGGCTCCCACAAGTTGCTATCATGTACCTTAATCATTCATGGCTGATCATTGGTATTTCCTATTAGTATATACCAATAGTAAATACATCTAGAAGGTGGGTATGATACGGGCACATATACCGTAGATATACGTATAGAAATCTTGTGAAAAATGGAATGAGGATTCAAATATAGCTATCTTTTGTGAATACACTTATATGGTTTTATGTATTTAAGTTCTTAAAAGTGATTAAATACATTACTTATACGATATATGTATAAACATTATAGGTTATAAGTATTTATGTCAAATAACGTTACGTATGGTTATCGTTTTGAAAACTTAAGTTAGTAGTTTCAAAATATACTTATATTTTATTGTTATTAATACAAAATGAGATATTAAAACATTCATTAATCATGTTTAATATATATATATTCATATATATACACAAATGTATAATTATCATATATTGTATAGTTCGTGATATCATCGGTCAAACTAGACGGTCAAACGTTGTGTAAAACTCTTTTCAAACACATAAGTCTTCAACAATTTGGATTGCTTATCATGTTGGTAAGGTTTAATTTATGTAAATATTAATCTTATAAGTATAGAACGATCGAAAAAGTGCGGGTCGTTACAAACTCTAATTTAAGAATCCCAACAGAAAAAGTATAGGTTTATAGTAAAAAATTTAAGTTACATGTCAATTACTAAAGAGGTAGTCATTTCCGTCGAAAGAACGATATCTTGATGACCATTTTGAAAAACATACTTTCACTTTGAGTTTAACCAAGATTTTTGGATATAGTTTCATGTTCATATGAAAAATCATTTTACCAGAAGAACAACTTTTAAATCAAAGTTTATCATAGTTTTTAATTATCCAAACCAAAACAGCCCCCGGTTTCACTACGACGGCGTATATCCGATTTTTTGGTGTTCATCGTGTTTCCAGGTTTTAAATCATTAAGTTAGCATATCATATAGATATAGAACATGTGTTTAGTTGATTTTAAAAGTCAAGTTAGAAGGATTAACTTTTGTTTGAGAACAAGTTTAGAATTAACTAAACTATGTTCTAGTGATTACAAGTTTAAACCTTCGAATAAGATAGCTTTATATGTATGAATCAAATGATGTTATGAACATCATTACTACCTCAAGTTTTCTGGATAAAACTACTAGGAATGAGAAAAATAGATCTAGCTTCAAAGGATCCTTGGATGGCTTGAAAGTTCTTGAAGAAGAATCATGACACGAAAACAGTTCAAGTAAGATTTTCACTCAAAATAAGATTGTTATAGTTGTAGAAATTGAATCAAAGTTTGAATATGAATATTACCTTGAATTAGAAAGATAACCTACTGTAAATAACAAAGGTTCCTTGATCTTATATGATTACTTGGAATGGATTAGAAAACTTGGAAGTAGACTTGCAAACTTGGAAGTATTCTTGATTTTTATGAAACTATACTTATGGAATTTATGAAGAACACTTATAACTTGAAGATGGAATTTGAGAGAGATCAATTAGATGAAGAAAATTGAAGAATGAAAGTGTTTGTAGGTGTTTTTGGTCATTGGTATATGGATTAGATATAAAGGATATGTAATTTTGTTTTCATGTAAATAAGTCATGAATGATTACTAATATTTTTGTAATTTTATGAGATATTTCATGCTAGTTGCCAAATGATGGTTCCCACATGTGTTAGGTGACTCATATGGGCTGCTAAGATCTGATCATTGGAGTGTATATACCAATAGTACATACATCTAAAAGCTGTGTATTGTACGAGTACGAATACTGGTGCATACTAGTAGAATTGTTGATGAAACTGAACGAGGATGTAATTTGAAAGGACCCGTTCATATACATTATAAACGATTCACAATAGTTGATTACATCGCGAGGTATTTGACCTCTATATGATACGTTTTACAAACATTGCATTCGTTTTTAAAAGACAAACTTTCTTTACATCAAAAATTGACGGCATGCATACCATTTCATATTACATCCAACTATAATTGACATAATATTAATCTTGATGAACTCAACGACTCGAATGCAACGTCTTTCAAAGTATGTCATGAATGACTCCAAGTAATATCCTTAAAATAAGCTAATGCACAGCGGAAGATTTCTTTAATACCTGAGAATAAACATGCTTTAAAGTGTTAACCAAAAGGTTGGTGAGTTCATTAGTTTATCATAATCAATCATTTCTGTAATAATAATAGACCACAAGATTTCAGTTTCCATAAATATCCGTACACTCGCAAGTGTATAAAAGTATTCTATAAGTTGTAGGCACCCGGTAACAAGCCTTAACATTCATGTTTTACCCTCTGAAGTACACCAGATCAGGTGTGTTTATAATAACCTCGAAGTACTAAAGCATCCCATAGTCAGGATGGGGTTTGTCAGGCCCAATAGATCTATCTTTAGGATTCGCACCTACCGTACATAGACAAGTAGTTTAATGTTACCAAGCTAAGGGTATATTTCTGGTTTAAACCCACATAGAATTAGTTTTAGTACTTGTGCCTATTTCGTAAAACATTTATAAAATAACGCATGTATTCTCAGCCCAAAAATATATATAAAAAGGGAGTAATGAAACTCACAATACTGTATTTCGTAGTAAAAATACATATAACGTCATTTAACAAGTGCAAGGTTGGACTCGGATTCACGAACGTATCAATATTGAGATTCAATATTGCAGGAACGTACGTAGACGCAACGGAGATGATAAACACTAGATTGACCTCACGAGCATACCCATGAACCATACCCATCACCTCCATAGCTATAACCCATAATTTCCTTAGCTTCGACTCATTCAAAAAAACTATTTTGAAATCACTCGGACAGCACTCCGTCGTAATATTTTATGTATACTAATAATATCTTGAAATAATACAGAGCAAATATATATATTTATATATATAAATCGATTGAGAGAGTTTAGAGAAATATATTTTCAAGTTTTTATGAAATAATGAAACCTACTGAATTCTATTTATAATAGATTTTTGAATTATTAAAGTGAATTATTAAAGTATGAATTATTAAAGTATGAATTATTAAAGTGAATTATTAAAGTATGAATTATTAAAGTGAATTATTAAAGTTAAAGTAAAGTAAAAGTAAAGTAAATGTAAAGTTAAAGTATAGTAAATGTATAAAAACTATGTATGTATAATACGCGTATAAATATATATAATATTAATTTAAATCGTTATATATATTTAATGAAATAAAATATAAATATCGTTATATTTATTATACTGGTTAAGTAATGAGTTGTCAAAAGTGATTCTAGATATTTATAAAAGTTATATACGTTTTAATAATAAAGTTCTTTTTAAACTAAAAACGTGTTTGTACGTTTGAAAATAGATTAATAGAATATTATGGAAACCAATTCTCCACTAAATTTTGTCTAACTTTCGTAAATGACACTTTTTGTTTTTATTTATAAATAGCTTTACAAATTATTCTGAATATCGTTAAGAGGAATAGATTTTTCTCAAATCATAGTGGACCTCTCAACAGAGACTTGTAATCATAATTCAATGTTTCTGATAATTCAATCATTTAATATATATTTTTAATTTCGTCAAAAATCATATTGAAACAAATACGTTCATGTAAGGTATTATACGTTTAATACTTTATTAAATTCTCAAGTTTTAATATATATATATACATATACATATCTATTTATATATAACGGTTCGTGAATCGTCAGAATTTGGTAGAGGTTATAATGAATGTATGAACACAGTTTAAAATTCTTGAGATTTAACTTAACAAACTTTGCTTATCGTGTGGGAATAATATAAAGATTAAAGTTTAAATTTAGTCGGAAATTTCCGGGTCGTCACAGTACCTACCCGTTAAAGAAATTTCGTCCCCGAAATTTGATAGAGGTCGTCATGACTAACAATGAGAATGTTATTATAACGATTATAGAGTTTTATCATGTTCAAGAAGAATGGATAAAATAATTCGATTAATAGAAACGTGTGAGTGAAGTTATCGTAAATGAATGAAATAAGATAATATTGATTCGTCGTATCTTTTGACGTCATCACGATTGATCTCCGAAAAGAAAATCATTGTAATCTATATTGGATTTGATTATTCGGCGATTAAGGAAATTATGATCCTCTTCGAATTAATGCGATAATCCATTTTGATTTCTCTGTCGGATATTTCACTATAAATCCACCTCATTTGTTTTCTTACAACTCACACCTTCTCAACTCATATTTTAAAGTATTTGTCAATATGCTTCATCTAGTGCTGATTCTTGATATACTCCTCACTTTCATATCTGTCGCTCTTCTTTTTCATCTGCCTCCGAAAGAATCTATTTACTTCTACTATACTCTTGGTTTTATAGTGTTTTTAGTTCTCCCGTGTCTTTATATTGCTATATGCATTGATATATACGGTTTGTGATTTCTGGGTTGTTGTTGGGTTTTATATCTTCCCTTATATTTCAAAGTCCTTGCTTCTTCTATAATCATTGTCATCCCCAATTAATGCTCTCTTTTATTTGCTGCGATTTATACCCCAATTTCTATTTTGGAGTTTTGTCCTTTCGTTTCTTCTTCTTGCGATTAAGCACCGCTTGTAATGGTCCAGAATTCGCATATATGAATTTCGGAATGAACATTGTTAATGTTCTAAGAAGGAAATTGTAATGGCACGATCTTGACTTGTCAAATTACTAGAATACCTCGAAAAAGGCCGAATCATCAAGAAATATTTTCTTGATATTTTAGAGGTTAAAGAGAATACAAGAGTCGTGTAACATAGAACATGATGACGTTATAATCTGTGAATCATCACGTTCCATTTAGAAACTCGGCATGACTTACTGTAATATAATCACGTTGATCAAGTGTCATTATATTATACTAGTTCATGCTTCAGTTCCCAACACTACTTCAAAAATATTCCTATTTTAAATTCGAAAGTTTCAGAATTTAGAAACTAAAATAGTTTCTTTTATGATGTAATACAGACAGCACGAAGAGGTAAATGATTTCAGATAAGAATAATTATGGAAATATCTTCAGATATATGGAGGATATTTATAATGAAAGATACGATGATATCTTAAAATTTCTAATATCAGAGGATGATGAAGAATATTGTCCGTAAGGGTTTAGAGTCAGGAGCAAGGTATTTGATAATGACTTCAGCAGACACGGAATCATTTGGATTCTTTGAAGGTAGATTTCGTCCTTGTGATTTATCCACAGCCTTCTTCATGGTTTGCTCAATCCGTATTTTTCAGTACCAAATATTCTCTTTTTCTGAGCTTTGCCAACACACTACTCTTTATCATCAAACTTTTTACTGTTAAGGTCGTTTATAGTTTTTGCTGCTTCATCAGTATTTCGAGAACTAGTTCGCAGTTTAGGGTGTTTTTCAGAAACTTCACATTCAAAGTATATAAGTCCAAAAGATAGACATATATAATTGTTGGCGTAGACATGCTGCGAGATTTCAAAATACTGATTGTTAATTTCCGATAATTCGTATGGTAATTCTCGTTACAAGATGCAGATGAGTAAATGATGGGGTTTTGATAAATATAAAGATTTTTCGGAAAGTCAAAGATCAATGAAGTTATTAATAAGTTTACTGCTAATGTGGCGAGATATGAAAGGTTCCCCGGTAATATTGATGAAGAGGTAGTCATTATAATAAGGCTTATTCGATTGAACAATTGAAGTTGGTTTGCTGGAGCTGTGACAAAACCGTCTATTTTTAGAAGAGATTGAAAAGTTATTTTAGCTAGTAAATGCCAAAAAGTCTGACATGGATACATGTTAAATTATGACTTTGGTTTCAAGAATTTTTCAGGTACGTAACTGTGGATAACATGTGGTTGCATCATCATCTCGATTGTTCATTATTTGAAGTGTCTTCAGGTATTTCGAAGGGCTTGAACACAGATTATAATCGTTAATATACATACGATGTTCTAACACAGTTTTGAAGTTAAAGTATAGCTTTGAAAGATGTAAGAATCTAAGAGTGATGATACCGATTATAACTTGAATTGAATTCGGCGATTTCAAAATCAGAATATGTAATTAGATTTTTGAATGAGTATGGTTGTTTTGATTTCTATAAAAGAATGTATATTGTTGTGAAAGTAGGGAGTATAATGGATGATTTGCTGAATCAGATTCGAAGAATGTAACATATTAATTGTGAATTTATATATCTCTCGGGTATTACCTACCCGTTAAAAAAAAATTGTCACAATTAATATTTTGTACAAAAGAATTTTATTACAGTCTTTATGGAAATATATGTGTATATTTCTTCAGATGTAATATTGATTTAATGAGTTAATATTAAATTAAACTCACTTAATTTATGGTTAAGGCTAGGATAGATAATTTCTAAACTTTAGAAATTACATAATCGTCATAGAATGTTTTCCCAATGAAGTTATGAATCAATACTTCATCGTTGTGGTATTCCTTAGTATCTACAGGGCGTATGACGTCGATGCTCATGGGACAGATTGTGAAGTTGAGGTTTGCGATGCGGTTGTTGTTGGTGGTGGTAATGGTACTGTTGATGTTGTTGATAGTGGTACTGGTTATGTTGTTGGTGCTGCTGCTGGTGTTTGTAACCTTTGCACCATATTCTCCAAAGCCACTACCCGAGCGCGAAGCTCGTTGACTTCTTCTATTACACCGGGGTGATTGTCGGTACGGACGAGCGGATAAATAAGATCTAGAATTTGGTGTAGTATATAATCATGACGAGATACTCTGGAAATGAGAGAGAAAATGGTGTTTCGAATAGGTTCGCCGGTAAGTGCTTCAGGTTCTTCGCCAAGAGGGCAATGTGGTAGATGGAAAGGATTGCCTTCTTCTTGTCTCTAATGATTGAGTAGACTACGAACCCATCCCCATTTCATCCATAATAGATGATGGGAGATTGGTTGATCCATTCCGGTGACGCTGCTTTCGGAGCTCAGGTAGATATTCATATCGGAATAGCTATCGGAATTTGAGGAGTTCGAACTGGTTGAGAGATCCATCTCGTATGATCAGGGAAAGAATTTTTGGTATGAAATAGATTGTAGAATTTAGATTTGGTATTCTTCAATGCATAATTTACATATGTGTATATAATACCAAAATCCCATAAATTACGGAGGAATCTTTGAAAGATGTCAGTCAAAGTTCACAGTAACAGATACGCTAAGATATTAATTAGCAGATATGCTAAGGTGTGAATTTGTCTATACACTATTTTGCAATAAATGCAGGAAAACGCGTCTAGACTTAAGAATGATAAGCAGGTAGTTTCCTAAGGATGATAAGTAGATGATTTCCGACTATAAATGATAAGCAAAACTTTTGACATGCAGACACGGTCGAAGTCCAGACTCACTAATGCATCTTAACGACTATCTGTTAGACACACTAATGCAAGACCTGGTTCGCTAAGACCACCGCTCTGATACCAACTGAAAGGACCCGTTCATATACATTATAAACGATTCACAATAGTTGATTACATCGCGAGGTATTTGACCTCTATATGATACGTTTTACAAACATTGCATTCGTTTTTAAAAGACAAACTTTCTTTACATCAAAAATTGACGGCATGCATACCATTTCATATTACATCCAACTATAATTGACATAATATTAATCTTGATGAACTCAACGACTCGAATGCAACGTCTTTCAAAGTATGTCATGAATGACTCCAAGTAATATCCTTAAAATAAGCTAATGCACAGCGGAAGATTTCTTTAATACCTGAGAATAAACATGCTTTAAAGTGTCAACCAAAAGGTTGGTGAGTTCATTAGTTTATCATAATCAATCATTTCCGTAATAATAATAGACCACAAGATTTCAGTTTCCATAAATATCCGTACACTCGCAAGTGTATAAAAGTATTCTATAAGTTGTAGGCACCCGGTAACAAGCCTTAACATTCATGTTTTACCCTCTGAAGTACACCAGATCAGGTGTGTTTATAATAACCTCGAAGTACTAAAGCATCCCATAGTCAGGATGGGGTTTGTCAGGCCCAATAGATCTATCTTTAGGATTCGCGCCTACCGTACATAGACAAGTAGTTTAATGTTACCAAGCTAAGGGTATATTTCTGGTTTAAACCCACATAGAATTAGTTTTAGTACTTGTGCCTATTTCGTAAAACATTTATAAAATAACGCATGTATTCTCAGCCCAAAAATATATATAAAAAGGGAGTAATGAAACTCATAATACTGTATTTCGTAGTAAAAATACATATAACGTCATTTAACAAGTGCAAGGTTGGACTCGGATTCACGAACGTATCAATATTGAGATTCAATATTGCAGGAACGTACGTAGACGCAACGGAGATGATAAACACTAGATTGACCTCACGAGCATACCCATGAACCATACCCATCACCTCCATAGCTATAACCCATAATTTCCTTAGCTTCGACTCATTCAAAAAAACTATTTTGAAATCACTCGGACAGCACTCCGTCGTAATATTTTATGTATACTAATAATATCTTGAAATAATACAGAGCAAATATATATATTTATATATATAAATCGATTGAGAGAGTTTAGAGAAATATATTTTCAAGTTTTTATGAAATAATGAAACCTACTGAATTCTATTTATAATAGATTTTTGAATTATTAAAGTGAATTATTAAAGTATGAATTATTAAAGTATGAATTATTAAAGTGAATTATTAAAGTATGAATTATTAAAGTGAATTATTAAAGTTAAAGTAAAGTAAAAGTAAAGTAAATGTAAAGTTAAAGTATAGTAAATGTATAAAAACTATGTATGTATAATACGCGTATAAATATATATAATATTAATTTAAATCGTTATATATATTTAATGAAATAAAATATAAATATCGTTATATTTATTATACTGGTTAAGTAATGAGTTGTCAAAAGTGATTCTAGATATTTATAAAAGTTATATACGTTTTAATAATAAAGTTCTTTTTAAACTAAAAACGTGTTTGTACGTTTGAAAATAGATTAATAGAATATTATGGAAACCAATTCTCCACTAAATTTTGTCTAACTTTCGTAAATGACACTTTTTGTTTTTATTTATAAATAGCTTTACAAATTATTCTGAATATCGTTAAGAGGAATAGATTTTTCTCAAATCATAGTGGACCTCTCAACAGAGACTTGTAATCATAATTCAATGTTTCTAATAATTCAACCATCTAATATATATTTTTAATTTCGTCAAAAATCATATTGAAACAAACACGTTCATGTAAGGTATTATACGTTTAATACTTTATTAATATTCTCAAGTTATAATATATATATACATATACATATCTATTTATATATAACGGTTCGTGAATCGTCAGAATTTGGTAGAGGTTATAATGAATGTATGAACACAGTTTAAAATTCTTGAGATTTAACTTAACAAACTTTGCTTATCGTGTGGGAATAATATAAAGATTAAAGTTTAAATTTGGTCGGAAATTTCCGGGTCGTCACATAATTGTAAGCATTTTTGTTAAGTAGAAGTACTTTGATATGTGTCTTGAAGTCTTTCAAAAGTGTAAGAATACATATCAAAACACAACATGTATATACATTCTAATGGAGTCGTTAAGTCTTCGTTAGTCGTTACATGTAAGTGTTGTTTTGAAACCTTTAAGTTAACGATCTCAATTAATGTTGTTAACCCAATATTTATTATATCAAATGAGATGTTAAATTATTATATTATCATGATATTATGATGTATGAATATCTCTTAATATGATATATACATTAAAATATCGTTACAACGATAATCGTTACATATAAGTCTCGTTTCGTAATTCTTGAGTTAGTAGTCTTGTTTTTACATATGTAGTTCATTGTTAACACACTTAATGATATATTTAAATATCATTTTATCATGTTAAATATAGTGTATCAATATCTTAATATGATACATATGTATTTAGTAGACGTTATCATAACGATAATCGTTATATATATCATTTCGAGTTTCTTAACTTAGTAATCTCATTTCTTATGTATATCACACATTGTTAATATACCTAGTGAGATACTTACTCATCATAATCTCATGTCAACCATATATATATATGACTATATATACCACAACATGTAGTTTTTACAAATTTGTAATGTTCGTGAATCGCCGGTCAACTTGGGTGATCAATTGTCTATTTGAAACTTATTTCATTTAATCAAGTCTTAACAAGTTTGATTGCTTAACACGTTGGAAACATTTAGTCATGTAAATTTCAATCTCAATTAATATATATATAAATATGGAAAAGTTCGGGTCACTACATAAACATGCTCATAAAACTTAACATCTCTTGAAAAAATAAAGCATTTATTTTCTAAATCAAATAGTTTATATCCTTTTTGAGAAGTAGAATAACCTACAAAGACACATTTAAGAGACCTTGAAGAAAATTTATCAGTTTGATTTAAAACAGTAGCAAAACAAAGACAACCAAAGGATCTTAAATGGGAGAAATTAAGACAAGAACCATAAATCAACTCATAGGGACACTTTCCAGATAAGACAGAGGATGAAAGCCTGTTAATCAAATAAGTAGCAGTTAAGATACACTCAGACCAAAGATACAAAGGAATTCCCCCCTGAAACATAAGGGACCTAGCAACATTTAGAAGGTGCCTATGTTTCCTTTCAGCAATCCCATTCTGCTGAGGTGTGTAAGCACAAGATGTCTGATGTACAATACCTTTAGTTCTAGTAAACATTTTCATTTTTGTGTTAACAAATTCAGTTCCATTATCAGTTCTTATAGTTTTAATTTTGACATTAAATTGATTGAATAAAAGATTGTAAAGACTTTCAATATGATCAAACACAGTATCTTTGGTATTTAAAATATAAGTCCAAACAGCTCTAGAAAAATCATCCACAACGGTTAAGAAATACCTAAAACCTTCCTTACTTTTGATTTTATATGGACCCCAAACATCTAAATGCATCAACTCCCCAACACCTTTTGTTTTATGTTCACTTAATGGAAAAGGTTCTCTGGTTTGTTTAGCTTTATGACATATATCACAAGGTTCATTAAAATCAGTATTATTTAAGTTAAGGTATGTTTTAAGTACCAAAGGGCCTTTGGTCCAGCGGTATCGTGGTTGCCCTCTAACCAAGAGGTTGAGGGTTCAAGTCCCACCTGGGACATATACGTGATTGTAAATATTGGTGTTAATGAGTGTTGTGAATTTGCCTTTAAAAAAAAAAGGTATGTTTTAAGTATATTTAACACTTGACTAGCAGGATGACCAAGTCTATTATGCCAAATACTGGTTTTAAACTTAGAATTATTTGAAATATTAGACATGATAGTCTTACCATTAACACATTCATCAAAAAAGTAAAGACCATCACTTTCACTACCAGTCCCCATCAATCTTTTTTGAAGCAAATCCTGAATATAGCATTTATTAATGTCCAAACTCACAACTAAATTACTATCTTATTCAAGCAAATCCTGTGTATAAATTATTTGCGAGCAAAAAAAGAAAAAGTATCTTATTCAAGGTTGATTTTGTAAGACCCGAATATTTATCTTGCTTGTTTGTGTATTAAGACATTCGAGATTGGGTTTCGCGGATTATTTATATAAAGTTTAAAATGAAAAAGAATCTGTTTCAGAGAGGCCGCGCGCCGCGCGGGGTAGGGGCGCGCCGCGCCGATTGCTGCTGACAGAACTCCCTTGTTTTTATTTAAATTAAATGAGGGGTAAAAGGGTAAAATCACATGGGGCCGGATTTGTGTGCCATATTAGCTACTTTGGATCAGTTTTGGATCATTTTTCATGTCCATTCATCCCTTCCAAATATTTAGAGAGAGATTGGAGGTTTTGGTGAAGAAGAAGCTCGAATCGTTTAAAGTCTCGGGTTTTAAAGTTGTTCCTTTCGTTCTCGGCTACGCGGTGATAGTATTGGTAAGCTCAAACTCCGAATTTCATTTATCTAATTTGATATTCAAGTTAGGGTTTTGAGTTAATTAGTTGTAAAACCCTTTTAGGTGATGAAATGAGTTTAGTGATGCTAGTAATCGGGTTTGTTGTTAATTGTTGGCGGATTTCGGGTTGGTGAACTATTTGGCCATGTTTAGAACTTGAAATTTAGTTAAATCACTTAAGTTAGTGATTATGGAAGTATTGGAACCCATTTAGGGTTATTTGGTTGACTAACTTTGACTTTGGGTCAAATTAGGGTTTCGTGGTGATTATGACCCAATTGGCGATTTAATGAAGTTTATAAACTTAAAATGGATTAAGTTGAAGTATAAAACCGAGTTAAATGTGTTTTGGTGTCAAAACTTGCAAAGAATGAGATTTTGACCTTTATGGGTCAAAATTAGGGTTTAAGTGTCAAAATGGGTATGACACGTGTTTAACACTTGAGTTCGGGTTTAATTGGCATATTAGGACCATTCTCACTTGTGTTAGTGACTATTGGTTAGTTTGGGCACGGTTTGTGCTTGGAAGTGCATTTGGGTCGAAATTGCACTTAGTGACGAATTGGGTTGATTTGTAAATCCACTCTAAGTGTATTATTGTAATTGTGGTAATGGAATAGGTACTTTCCATTGGCGAGTTGCGGATTACTTGGAAGCATTCTTCAAGACTTCAAGGTGAGTGGAATATCTATATATGTATGTATATGATTTATGTGCCCGTGGAGATGGTGTCACATAGCCGTTTGGTGACTATAGTTGTGGGATATAGCCGTTTGGTGACCATAGTTGTGAGATATAGACGTTTTGTCCACATTGATAGTTGCCCGTAGTAATGATGTCACATAGCCGTTTTTGTGACCGTAGTGGTGGGACATAGCCGTTCTTGTCCATAATGATTATTGTGAGTGGAATATGTATATATGTATGTATATGATTTATGTACCGTGTTGATGGTGTCACATAGCCGTTTTGTGACCAAAGTTGTGGGACTTAGCCGTATTAGTCCATGTTTTGTACTAAGGCACATAGCCGTGTTTGTGTATTTAGTGGCAAGTAATAGCCGTGTTTTACTCCCACGTTGTTATTTGAGTTACCCGTACACATAGCCGTGTTGGTGTACGAAAGCGTGAGTAATAGCCGTGTTCTACTCACATTGAGCAAGTGATGCCATAGCCGTTTTTGGAACACTTGAGGGGTGATGCCATAGCCGTTTTTGGAACACCTCGGGGGGTTAGCATGCCATAGCCGTTTTTGGAAGCTAACGAATGTTATGAACATCGATGACTTGATTCGCGAAGTCGTTCCCCTAGCGAAGAGATTGGTTAACCATGAATTGTAATTGTTGATGCTAGCATTTAATTTGATTTATTATATATATTTATTTATGCTAATGATGTTGCTAGTTGTACGGTTTGACGTTACTAGCTATTGATTGCTTATGAGGTTGCTAGTTATACGATTTGATGATACTAGCGTTTGGTACGATGAGGTAAGTGATTTATGTGTATTTATGTGATGTCGTGGATGCGAGTAGGTAAGTTGTATATGCATGTATATATTTATTCTACTCACTAAGCATTAGCTTACCCTCTCGTTGTTGACTCTTTTTATAGATTGCATGCGGATTGGTGGCTCGGGTAAGCGCGAGGCTAGAAGACTTGCATAGTTTGCTTTAGAGACTTGCTTTTGGATTGTTTAGGATTGGGTAGCGTATCCCCAATCGCCATGCTCGGCTTCGTTTTGTATTAAAAGTCTTATGGTCAAATATTGCATTTTGGTACTCAAGGGGTAATTTGGGTCGATGTGGGACCCGCTTCGTAAATTTGATATTATTAATTAAACGTGCTAGTTTTTCGTATATGAAGTCATGGTTAAAAGCGTTTTAGCTAAATGTGTCGGGAACTAGTCAAACATTTTCATTAAATTGACTTCCGGGGACAGCGGGCTGTCCAGGTGGTTTGGCGCGCCGCGCGGCCACCTGGCGCGCCGCGCAGATTGGCCTGCACCAGAAATTTTTTTTTTTGTTTGAAATTTCGTCGTGTTTGGTCGGTTACGGTTTGGGTTGTTACAAGTGGTATCAGAGCATGGTCTAAGGGATTTAGGTGACTTGAGATAGGTGCCTAGACTTAGACTTTGTGTGTGCTTACTTTGTTGCGGGACTTGTAGGATTACGGGTCAGGAATAGGTTTAGTTAGTGCCTTGTTATAGGTTGACTAACGTTTGTATTAGTAATGCGGATATTATTAATATGTTATTTGTGTTGTGAAAATAATTCTCGCGTATGTTGGTATCGCGTAGAATCTTGATGTGTTTGTTTATGTGATCGAGCGAGACGGTCGTTGTACTAACAAGTCGATGTGGCGTGCGTGCGTAATAAGAACTTGCAAACCTTATTACGGGTGCAAATCGCGTCTAACGAGTGATGTACGACGAGTGTTTAGCAAGATGGGACGGGTTGTGCGTGCGATTTTATACGTTCGTGATCTTATCGTTTTGCATTTTGAGATTGACGACGTGAAACGAGACCGGGACGAACGACACGGAATTTAACACTAGAGTTACGGCCGCCGTTGCGGAGCAAATGAGGGCGTTTCGAGAAGAAATGGATGGGAAGTATTCCGAATTCCAAAGTAGTGGCGAAATGAAGCGTTATCTTAAGAGCTTCATGAGGACTAAACCACCGATGTACGACGGGAAACCGGATCCATTGGTAAGCACAACTTGGATTTCGGATGTCGAAGGGCGTTTTCGCACGATTGATTGCCCTCCCGAGAAGAAGACGAGGCTCGCAACTAGTTTGTTGCGGGGTAGGGCAAGGGATTGGTTGGATGGTAAGATTGATCTTGTTGGTGGTGAAACGTTTATGGTCTTATCGTGGGACGAGTTTAAGGAGGAATTCTTCGAGGAGTTCCGGACTTCGGCCGATTTGTGAGAATTGCGTAATGAGTTGCGAAACTTGCGACAAGGATCTATGGATTTGAGTACTCTCAAGACGACCTTTATGGCGAAGGCTCGTTTTTGTCCGGAGTATTTGGGAAGTGATCGTTTGTTAATGGGGGATTTCTATTGGACTTTGAATGACGACTTGAAAAGTAAAATTAGTCGTGGTCAAGCGAAATCGTTTTCGGAATTATTCGACTTGGCTAGGGGTTTCGAGTCGCATACACGATCGAAGAAGGGTGAACCTTCAAGGGAGATAAGGGTTGTTTCTTATGGTGCTCCGAGTAAGAGGACTAAGGGTCCGAGCGTGAGCACGGGTGGTAAAGGGCGCGGTGGATTCTCGTGCGCCTAGGTGTTTAAATTGTGGCGTTAGGGGTCACAAGTTGTGGGAATGCACAATGCCGAGAAGTGATGACGGAATGTGCTACTATTGTCATAAAGAGGGACATCGCAAGCCGGATTGTCCCGAGTTGGCGGCGGCGAATGCCGCAAGGAGACGTTGAGGTACGTTTCGTTTTAATAAATATGTCTTTTGAATATTTATTTATGTGGCGTTTAGGTTCGGATTTGTTAGATGCATTGTGTTGTGCATGTTGTTGTTATGGGTGACGTTCCTAATGGAAGTACCCTATGGTGACGTTTTAATTGATTGGTGAAGGGCGTAAGACTTGGTGCAACCAAGCATTCCTTATCGTTTGGGAAATGTTTCTACCAAGCCACGGAAATGGTTTTGGTGTCCGATTGTTAAGCGCGTGTTCGCTTTTATGTTGAAGTGATGAACCATGAGGTTCGCCGGGTGATTGGAACCCTTGAGATCGAGTGTTTGAAATCTCGATGTATGTCGGTAATGGAGTCATTATGACGCGACATTAGGTGCCTCTTTTATACCTACTAGCGTGGTGTTCGACTCCGACTAGGTTATGGTTGTGGTTGCATTGTACTTAGGGTACCGGAGTAAAACCCTTAGATACATGAGTGACTAGGTGGAATGTGACAAACTAAAGCAATTGGATAATTGCGAGGGTATGGTTTGTGTAATCGTGATACACTTTTCGTTCGAAGTGTTTAAGGATTGATTGAAATCCTTCGCGTGCTCAAGATTAGAGCAAGGTGTGGTGATGGGTCGTGTGTACCCAATTGTTGGTAAAGTCTACCTTTGGTAGCATCGTACGGGTGTATGAGTTGTGATATAGGAACGTGGTTCCAAGTGGGGGAGTCGCACTCCCGCACGAGGAAGTTTTAGTGTGATGTTTCGGATGATGCTTTTGGTAGATCCGGACACTTTGTCGAGACCTAGTTTTGGTCGATTTGTGGTAGAGTACGATTTCGGATAATGTGTACTTATGGTTTAGATTGGAACTACCACCGAGGTGGTAATGTGGTAAATCTCGTTGAGAGATAATGGTCGTGTTTGGTGAGCAAGGTGAAATCCTTCGGTTAAGGAAGGTGTGTGTCGGGTTCTCTTTTGGAGAATTCTTGTTCGGTACCTATGTTTGATATAGGTGGTTCTTGCTCGATTATGGTATGTGGTTGATGAAGCATGACCTTCGGGGTCCGCTGACTTCATCGTAGTATTGTGGATTAATGAAGCATGACTTTCGGGTCCGCTGACTTCATCGTAGTATTGTGGATTAATGAAGCATGACTTTCGGGTCCGCTGACTTCATTATAGTATGGTTACGTGATGGAGCATGATCTTTAGGGTCCGCTGACTTCATCATGGGAGTACGTGATTGATGGAGCATGATCTTTAGGGTCCGCTGACTTCGTCATGAGCGTGGTGTTGAGATCGGTGAAGCATGATCTTCGGGTCCGCTGACTTCATCCGGTATTGAGATTGGTGGAGCATGACCTTCGGGGTCCGCTGACTTCATCAAGAGAGTTGTGTTGTGGGACGTGAATATCGGGTTGTTCGTATTCACAATATTTCGGGTAGTACGATTGTCCCTGTTGGTTGGGCTCATAGTTTGAGGTAGTGAATGTCGGGTTGTGCGAATTCACAAAGGTTCGGGTTGTTTCGACCATCCTCCATATGTGTTTTGGCTCGGGTTGTTTCGGCCATGTTGAGTTGTAATCTATTGGTTGTTTGATACACCAATGGTGGGGTCGTAAGGACCATGTTGTGGGAACTATCGGTCGTTTTATGCGTCGATGGTGGGGTCGTGAGGACCACGTGGTATGATTAGTGATGCGATAGCCGTGTTTCGCTCACATGTTTGTTACGGGTGTGACGATGGATGATTTCGTACACCTTGGGACTTGTGTTCCCATAGCCGTTTTGGGCGCTATCGGTTTCTAACCGTGGGTTTGTGTTGTTACGGTAGCTGCGTATGGGTCGTATTGCGCACTACAATGGATGTTGTTAAATGGTGTTGTCCGTAAGGATTCGTTTGGTTCGGTCTTCATCGTTTCGGGTTGATGACCTTAGGTTGAGACTTAGTTGCTTTTAGCGTTGTACTCGGTAATAGTACGCTAAGGGATTTATATCTCGGTACGAGAGTGGTTGAGTTTTCCCGATGTTAGGGAAGGAGCATGGTTGTAGTGCTCGGATTGTGGTTTTGATAAATCGCGGGTGACGATTTAGTTGTGGAAAGCGATTCGTTGGGAAAGAGTTGCTTAGGAAAGTCGGATTGGGACTTATGTCGAGGACCGTAGGGTGAGGTCCACGTGGTTAAGTGATGAGGATCACGAGGACGTGATCGAGTTTAAGTGGGGGAGAGTTGTAAGACCCGAATATTTATCTTGCTTGTTTGTGTATTAAGACATTCGAGATTGGGTTTCGCGGATTATTTATATAAAGTTTAAAATGAAAAAGAATCTGTTTCAGAGAGGCCGCGCGCCGCGCGGGGTAGGGGCGCGCCGCGCCGATTGCTGCTGACAGAACTCCCTTGTTTTTATTTAAATTAAATGAGGGGTAAAAGGGTAAAATCACATGGGGCCGGATTTGTGTGCCATATTAGCTACTTTGGATCAGTTTTGGATCATTTTTCATGTCCATTCATCCCTTCCAAATATTTAGAGAGAGATTGGAGGTTTTGGTGAAGAAGAAGCTCGAATCGTTTAAAGTCTCGGGTTTTAAAGTTGTTCCTTTCGTTCTCGGCTACGCGGTGATAGTATTGGTAAGCTCAAACTCCGAATTTCATTTATCTAATTTGATATTCAAGTTAGGGTTTTGAGTTAATTAGTTGTAAAACCCTTTTAGGTGATGAAATGAGTTTAGTGATGCTAGTAATCGGGTTTGTTGTTAATTGTTGGCGGATTTCGGGTTGGTGAACTATTTGGCCATGTTTAGAACTTGAAATTTAGTTAAATCACTTAAGTTAGTGATTATGGAAGTATTGGAACCCATTTAGGGTTATTTGGTTGACTAACTTTGACTTTGGGTCAAATTAGGGTTTCGTGGTGATTATGACCCAATTGGCGATTTAATGAAGTTTATAAACTTAAAATGGATTAAGTTGAAGTATAAAACCGAGTTAAATGTGTTTTGGTGTCAAAACTTGCAAAGAATGAGATTTTGACCTTTATGGGTCAAAATTAGGGTTTAAGTGTCAAAATGGGTATGACACGTGTTTAACACTTGAGTTCGGGTTTAATTGGCATATTAGGACCATTCTCACTTGTGTTAGTGACTATTGGTTAGTTTGGGCACGGTTTGTGCTTGGAAGTGCATTTGGGTCGAAATTGCACTTAGTGACGAATTGGGTTGATTTGTAAATCCACTCTAAGTGTATTATTGTAATTGTGGTAATGGAATAGGTACTTTCCATTGGCGAGTTGCGGATTACTTGGAAGCATTCTTCAAGACTTCAAGGTGAGTGGAATATCTATATATGTATGTATATGATTTATGTGCCCGTGGAGATGGTGTCACATAGCCGTTTGGTGACTATAGTTGTGGGATATAGCCGTTTGGTGACCATAGTTGTGAGATATAGACGTTTTGTCCACATTGATAGTTGCCCGTAGTAATGATGTCACATAGCCGTTTTTGTGACCGTAGTGGTGGGACATAGCCGTTCTTGTCCATAATGATTATTGTGAGTGGAATATGTATATATGTATGTATATGATTTATGTACCGTGTTGATGGTGTCACATAGCCGTTTTGTGACCAAAGTTGTGGGACTTAGCCGTATTAGTCCATGTTTTGTACTAAGGCACATAGCCGTGTTTGTGTATTTAGTGGCAAGTAATAGCCGTGTTTTACTCCCACGTTGTTATTTGAGTTACCCGTACACATAGCCGTGTTGGTGTACGAAAGCGTGAGTAATAGCCGTGTTCTACTCACATTGAGCAAGTGATGCCATAGCCGTTTTTGGAACACTTGAGGGGTGATGCCATAGCCGTTTTTGGAACACCTCGGGGGGTTAGCATGCCATAGCCGTTTTTGGAAGCTAACGAATGTTATGAACATCGATGACTTGATTCGCGAAGTCGTTCCCCTAGCGAAGAGATTGGTTAACCATGAATTGTAATTGTTGATGCTAGCATTTAATTTGATTTATTATATATATTTATTTATGCTAATGATGTTGCTAGTTGTACGGTTTGACGTTACTAGCTATTGATTGCTTATGAGGTTGCTAGTTATACGATTTGATGATACTAGCGTTTGGTACGATGAGGTAAGTGATTTATGTGTATTTATGTGATGTCGTGGATGCGAGTAGGTAAGTTGTATATGCATGTATATATTTATTCTACTCACTAAGCATTAGCTTACCCTCTCGTTGTTGACTCTTTTTATAGATTGCATGCGGATTGGTGGCTCGGGTAAGCGCGAGGCTAGAAGACTTGCATAGTTTGCTTTAGAGACTTGCTTTTGGATTGTTTAGGATTGGGTAGCGTATCCCCAATCGCCATGCTCGGCTTCGTTTTGTATTAAAAGTCTTATGGTCAAATATTGCATTTTGGTACTCAAGGGGTAATTTGGGTCGATGTGGGACCCGCTTCGTAAATTTGATATTATTAATTAAACGTGCTAGTTTTTCGTATATGAAGTCATGGTTAAAAGCGTTTTAGCTAAATGTGTCGGGAACTAGTCAAACATTTTCATTAAATTGACTTCCGGGGACAGCGGGCTGTCCAGGTGGTTTGGCGCGCCGCGCGGCCACCTGGCGCGCCGCGCAGATTGGCCTGCACCAGAAATTTTTTTTTTTGTTTGAAATTTCGTCGTGTTTGGTCGGTTACGGTTTGGGTTGTTACAGATTTCGAGAAGGCTTTTGATTGCCTAAATTGGGAGTTCTTGTTGGAAGTAATGAAATGTATGGGGTTCAGTTCCAAGTGGAGAAATTGGATTCACTCGTGCTTAAAATCCGCATCTATCTCAGTTTTGGTTAATGGTTCTCTAAAGAGTGAATTCTCACTTAGTAGGGGGATTAGACAAGGTGACCCGCTATCGCCTTTTCTTTTTATATTAGCCGGGGAAGGATTGAATATCATGTCAAAATTCGCATCCGAAAAGGGTCTTTTCAAAGGTGTCGATATTGGAGAAAATAAGGTTCATCTTTCCCATTTACAATATGCCAATGATACTATTTTTATTGGTGAATGGAGTCGTTCAAACGCATATAGCCTTCAAAACCTCTTGAAGTGTTTTGAATTGACATCGGGTCTAAAAGTTAACTTCCATAAAAGTTGTATCTACGGTATTGGGAGTAGTATGGATGAAATCAACAATGTTGCAAGTCGTTTAGGGTGTAAAGTTGGTACCTTCCCATTTACATATTTAGGGCTACCAATTGGTGAAAAAATGTCAAAACAAAAGAATTGGGATACCATTGTTGAGAAAATTAAGGCAAGACTTTCAAATTGGAAAATGCGTTCGTTGTCATCCGGAGGAAGAAATTCCTAATCAAATCGATCCTAAATAGTCTTCCATTGTATTATTTCTCTCTCTTTCGTGCTCCAAAATGTGTGTTAAAAATACTTGAGAATGTGAGAAGAGTGTTCTTTTGGGGCGGGTCGAAAACGAGTCATAAAATCTCGTGGGTTAAATGGGAAAAAGTTGTATCACCTTTTGAATCGGGCGGGCTGAATTTGGGACTTCTAAAACACAAAAATATGGCGCTTTTGGGAAAATGGTGGTGGAGGTTTCTAACCGAAACCGATTCCCTTTGGTGCAATATTATTCGTACCATTTATGGTTCGAATGGTGGTTTGGAATTAGGGGTTGGAGAAATCCGATCCCTAAAACCAAGTGTTTGGCGTGATATACTTTTGACAGGCACCGAGTTATCCGAGATGGGAATTCCGTTTCGGGACTCTTTCTTCAAAAAAGTTGGTAGCGGGTCAACAACTAGCTTTTGGAACGACAATTGGTCCGGAAAAGGTCCACTCAGCGATTTATTCGACAGGCTGCACAGATTGGAATCAGATGTTGCTGTTACGGTTTAAAACAGAATCGAATGGGCTGAAACAGGCCCAAGGTAGAAGGCGGGCTGGGCCCGTGAGCCCAGAGGTCGAGCACCTGGCGAGCTGATTGAACTTACAAAAATTATCTAGGAGTATAGCATTGATCGAGACAAGAGAGACGAATGGAAATGGTCTTTCACATCTAATGGTAACTTTTTGGTTAAAAGTCTTACTTCAATTATTTATGTTCAATTTTATTCGGGTAATTCCTGTACTATCGAAACTATGCGTAATAATTTAATTCCAAAGAAGATCGAAACATTTGTATGGAGGGCAACACAAAAACGATTACCCGTTAGGATTGAGCTAGATAAGCGAGGTATCGACTTAGACACCGTACGTTTCCCTTTATGTGATGATGATATCGAGACCGTTGAACACTCACTTTTATTTTGCAATAAGTCTATGTATATTTGGAATCGGGTTTTCTCATGGTGGGGTTTTGGATTAATGTCCAACCTTAGTATGAACGAAATCTTACGTGGGAATGGGCCGGTTAACATGTCGGACCATGGTAAATGCGTATGGAAAGCGGTGGAGTGGGTATGTGCCTACCTTATTTGGTCAAATCGAAACAATGTTGTTTTTTGTGGTAAAGGTTGGTGCATTCCGGTTGCGTTAAACGAGATACAAGTAAAGTCCTTCGAATGGATATCGCATAGATCAAAAGGACGAAAATTTGATTGGTTGACTTGGTTATGCAATCCTAGTTTGTATTTAAATTAGTCGTCATTTCGTGTATGTAATAAGTGAGTTTTGTTTGATTTGCTAACTTTGCAACATTTCGTGTATGTTTCATTTGTATTTGGGCCTTGTCGGCTCATTTGATCTTTGTAATTGTTTCGTGAGTAATATAATGTTTACTTTTTAAAAAAAAAACTAAATTACTATCTTTTATTAATTTGTTAACAGATAACAGGCTAACACAGTATTGAGGAATAACCAGAAAATCATACAGCTTGATATTATTGGAAAGTTCTAAATTTCCCATTTGAAAAATCTTGGCATTAGTACCATTAGGATGATTAACTGACAAATTTAAATCAGATACATTAACAACATTGCTTAAATTTTGAGAAGAAGAAACTATATGTTGGTTTGCACCAGAATCAATTATCCACCCTTTAGAAACCATATTATTGTTTTTTGAACTATTAGCACAAAAGAATTTATCAAAATTTATGTTAAAGAAAACATTATTATTTGTGAAATTACCTGACATGTTAACATCAAGGTGGTTTGAAGAAGGTTTCTCATTTACCAAGCTAAGCAACTTCATAATTTGATCACTGATTAACTGAACAGAAGAGCCAGAACTACCATTTTTATCAGTAGCACAGTTATTACTATTAAATCTAGGTGACCCTTGAAGGTTTTTTAATATATCCAGGTGGATAACTAATAAGTTCAAAACACCTATCAACAGTATGACCTAGCATATTGCAGTTAGTACACTTTAAAGGTGGATTTCTGTATTTCTTCTTGTTATTGTAACCACTATTATTGTTGCTAGTATTGCTGGTTTTACTCACAAAGGCAGATGATTGATTTTTAATAGAGTTATTGGAATGTAACCTATGAGACTCATCTCTAGAAATAATAGAGAAAGCAGTTTTAACATTAGGAACAGGATCAGATGTAAGAATTTGACTCCTAATAGGCACATACACATCATCTAGACCCATTAAGAACTGCATGAGTTTCAAAAATTGATTATGTTCTTGAAAAGATTTATTAGCAGACACTATATCATCAATTTTAATCATGTCATCAAACTGTCTCCACATAGCATTCAACTTATGATAATAATCAGACAAAGGTTGGCCAGCTTGACTACAAGAATTAATATTTTGATATAGGTTAAAAGTAACAGAAGCATCAATCTTATCATAGGTTTCTTTTAACTCAGTCCAAACAGATTCAGCAGTCTTAGAGAAAATTTGTCCATTATAAACATCTTCAGATAATGACATTAATATCCGAGTAAGCACAACAGAATTACATCTATCCCATTGACAAAGAAGAACATCATCATCTTCATATTCAAACCTAGCACAAGAACCATCAATAAATCCTAGCTTATTTTTAGTTTGTAATGCAAGTTTCAAAGTACAGGACCACACATTATAATTTTCAGTTCCTTTCAATTTCTGTGTAATAAATGGTGCACCAGAAGTGTCAAAGGATGTAAATATAAAGGATCATTAAATTCAAGTTTACTAATCTTGGTTGGACCAATAGTAGAATCACTATCAGACATAATGAAACACATATAAAAACCAATAACAAGAAATCAAAGAGAATAACAAGAATAATAGTAAATCACAAAAGCAATTATCAAAGAGAAAACAAAAAAACACATAAAACCGCAACAAATCCACGGTTCAGACACCTGTAAGGATAAGAAACAAGCCCCACTGGATTGGTTACTAACCAGGCAACCTGTAGAGATGATTTACAAGAAAAAATAGGTCAAGATCAATCTACGATTGATCAGGTTTTCATAGATCTCAAGGATCTAGATCAAGAGTTGGGCGTAGAGACCAGGTTATGGTAAAAGAAAGCACTAATAAACACGAGACTCCCTTTTGAATATAAATCTGCAGTGGAAGAACAAGAAGATCACGACGAACAAACCCTAATTTATCAAACTAGGGTTTCTCACCAAAAATCTTCTAATCAACAACAAATAGACCCAAAACAGAATCCACAAGTCGTTGTCGTACCCAAACACAGTAGAAACAGTAATACCTTCAACCGATTTTGAAAGAAACAATCGAAGAAAAGAAACCCTAATTTTTCAGATCTGAAAAATTAGAATCAATTGAACACCGAATTGAACGATATCAAGTCTTGCCGCTCTGATACCATGAACAGAAACAAGAAACTAAATCCACCAACCACAGGAGATGAAAAATTTCCAATCTCAGAATTTAAAAATAAGTACCAAAAATAATACAAGATCCTTACAACGGTTCACACACAATCAATCTCACAGTAATCTCTCTCAAGCTAAAGATAACTATGAATACAGAGAACGAAAGATATGAAACCCTAGAATGAATTTCACACAGTTACAGAGATGAACGAATGAATCACATAATGAAAAAATAAATTAGATAACTTAAATAATAACTTTATTTCTTTTCTGGTCCCTCAAGTTCCAAAATAGCTGTTCAGCAACAAAGTCTTCTTTTTAATACTTTGACCACCAAACTATCTTTCAAAAAATGACTGCAAGGACCCTGTAATTATTCTTAACCAAGAAATAAGAAGAAATACAAAAAACATATGATCTTACATGTTTAGATTATGAATATGTATATAACTTTAACAATTATGAGTCCGTCCGTTGGAATCATTTTAACTTTAGTTGATAAATAATCGATAAAACACCAAACATGAACCCCTAAAAAGTTTTTAAAATTGATTGTTAAGAATAATATTTTTATGTACATCTCTAATTGTATATGCTTTTAGTACAAATTAATTACATTATGTCAAAATTTCAAACGAAGCAGAGCAGACATATATCTAAATATCTATAAGGATTATCAAATAACTATTTCAACTTCAATTAACAACATAAGCCCGTGCATTTTTCTACAAATATTATATTAACGTAATATTTTAATTTTATGCGCAAACTGTTAATTAATTTTATATTAGATAAAATATTATATCATATATTTTAATATAATATATAATATATAATATAAGTATTAATATTTTATTATATTATATGGTAATATAATATAATATTTTAGATAATTAAATTTGTATTTTTCTATATTAAATTAAATTAAAAATTTTTATAATTCTATTAATATATGAAAATAATTGATATAGTGACACGTGACCAAATAAAGGAGGAGTTGACATGTGGCATGAATTAATCAGGAGTTTGCACGTAGGATTATTGGCACACGCTTTATATAATGTATACATTTTTATTTATAACTGAAAATTACCATTGATAAACAACTACTGATACAAAATTTGCAGGAAAGTCAATATAAGTTATTAAAAAGATAATTATACTTTGACAAAATTACATGGATAGTACTTGTGGTTTGCTCAAAACATACGGAGAGTCAAAACTTAATTTTTTCAAATGAATAGTTCATATATATGCACCTTTTACACGGATAGTCCAATTTCTTGAAGGATGTTAAAGTTCTCTATTAAATTTATCCATGTTCCCGACATGTGAGAGTACTTTCGTTGTTTTACATTTTCCTTCCCTTTTTACTCCATCTTTTCTCATGTATCAAACCTAAAAATTAGGAGTGACGTTAAGCTAAAATCAAAACACTATCCAAATCACATATTTGTTTCAGTTTGGTCTTCTAATACAAACATATATGTGTCGGAATACAAATCTGATATAAAATAATCAAACTGAATTATATCGAACACCAGAACTAGGGTTCTAACGAGATCTACACTTAAAGAACTAAGGTTTCAGACCAGATATCTGATTACAAATATGATATCAAACTGAAATAGACACACACATCATATATAAACCCTTATACCCTATAAAAAATGGATGAAGGTGAAACGAGATCTACACCTGAAATATACACACACAACACCATCACCATCACCATTAACAGTAGCATCTCCACCACTATCGTCGTCGTAAATTCGTTGTATGCAATGGACTAAAAGGCGTCGGAATCTGCTTGTCGGCCGTTTAATCATTCTGTTTCAAATACGAGATTTTCTTTTCGACCAAAATATGCTTGACTGCTTGTCCTTCCGATCAAATCAGGTCCCATCTCGTTTAATCTTTATCAAATTTGATTGACTTCTCCAACAACCCAAATCTCATCGGTGGTAAAATCCTTTCTTTTGATTTAGGGTTTGTTTCGATTTAGGGGTTTTCGACGGTGGTGCTGGACGGATTTAGCAGCGGTGGTGGACTTTGTCAGCAGAGGTGATGGTAGAGCTACGTTCGTGGGAGGAAAGGTGGATAATGATGATGATAACACTTTAAAAAATTTAAAATATGAGGAGAGTCTTATTTAGTTATTACTATTTTTAGTTCTTACTAATTGATAAAATAGAATTGTATTGATTTGCATACTTAATTTAAGTTGAGATCCCAAGGACAAATCTTAGCCATTGGATCATATTTCCATCACATGTGATTGAATTTTACAATCAAATGTGATTGAATTTGACATGTAAAATTACATGTGATTGAGTTTTACAATCACATGTGATTGACATGCAGAATCACATGTTATTGACATACAGAATCACATGTGATTGGATTTCAATTTCTGTTACTGTACATTTTCATCATCTTCATCAAAGCTCAATATACAAATTTGTTTGATGATGATTCTACACACAATCTGAGTTCACAAACATGATTAAAATAAAACTCCTAAACTACGTGCATGATCAATTTGGATCAACAACAACAGATTCAACGATTTATGATTCGTGTCCTTCATACATGACTTTTCGTGAATCTATCTGCAAATTCGCAGATCCTAATATGAAGTATCGAGCATGAATTTCTTGGTCAAATGTTTGAAGAAAAAGTCAACTGTTTTGAGATTAATCAAATTCGAATGAATCTGTGTGCTTCAGGATCAAAGGATGAATGCCGAGTGTTATATGAAGGATTTCAAGCAAGTTTTGTGTTGATTTCATCTTCCAAAACGTCATAGATCTCAACTTTGATTTTTGGTGTTCCTCCTTAAAACCACTAATATTCATCATTGATTCGTTGATTTAATGTTGTTTTGATTCATGATGCTTTACAAAATTTGTTAATTAGTGTGTCAGGAACTGATCTCAATCATCAATTGGATTCAATTCGATTGTTATTACGATGAAGATGAACGTATAATGAACTTTTACTTCTGACCCGATGAACGTTTGAACTGATCTTCACCTAATATGCAAAAATAGGGAATTGATGTGCAATTGATCTAAGGGTTGAGATTTATCCCATAAATCTCAACTTAGATTTAGGATTCATTTGAATATTCTTATGTTAGATATGCTTTGCTTGCTTTGAATAGGTTCATGATGTTTATGATTGCTATGTGACGGATTACATCATCATTATCATTACTCATTATTACTATCATAAAGAAACCAACTCGCATGACTCATTCAGTTTAGACTATGGGACTTTGGTACCTTTGTATTGTAAATACATTAGGACGGTCACCTGATTCATTAGTAAGTTGATTGTTACTCTTTTTTACGTTTAATTGTGTGCCTATTGTGATTTGATGTATAATCTCTATTTGTGCGCTAGTTTGTGTAGTGTGTGGAAGTGTCTATACAAACGGGTAAAAGATCACAAGTTGCGATATGCTTCCCTGAGAAATGCTCCGAAATCTTAATCGTCGAGGTTTATAATTAACAGAATTTGCATTGCTTCACACAATGAAAGATAAAATCCACAACTTTTTTCCCCAGAACTTTTGTTTTTGTTGTTTTTTTTTTTCTTCAGTAAATCCACAACTTTAACTTTAGAGTGTTATAGGGTAGTCAATGTAATGTATATACGTTACTTTACTTTTCAACGACTACAAAATTAAATATTGATGTAGGTAAATTTTCATTATATATAATGATAGGAGGTAATGAAATTTAATCTAGACTACTTATTAACCACCAACTTGACTAATGAATTAGCAATATCAAAATGTGTGGTCATTGCACTATACGCCTTATTTTCTGGCTATACTATATTGATTTTTTTTTTTTTTTTTTTAGTGTTATGGAGCAAGTATAAAAAACTTGGTAACAATGACTCTAAACAATTTATTTTTGAATAGTAATTTTATTTATTAATAGCGTTTACGATATCAATATTTTTAATACATTTGTCTTCAATATAAATATTATCAATAATGAAGGGTTTCATCATTGTAAATGTATCATACAGCTAATTAGTATAAAATATCAACGTTTTCAAATTATGTTTTATACAGTTGTCGTAAAATGTACGGGCTCATAAAATCTACAAATAACACAATTCGTGACGATTTATAACTATATCCATTCGGTGATATATCCACCATCATTTTTACTTCATCCACCATAAATTATGCATTAACATGTTGTATTGTACAATATGATAATGCACAGTTATGTTGAATGAATTTTCGTATTTCTTCGCGTCATTTTTAGCTGGAAACATTCTGTTGTCACAACATGTCTGTTGATTTACCAATGACACGTCGTAGGTAATATGCTGCCAACAAGTGTATTTTGACAATTGGTCATTTATTTGACTAAAAAGTCAAACTTTGACATTTAACCATACCGATGACCCTTGGCACAGGTCGTCGGAAGTATGTAGTCGACTTATTTGTTCCACTATAGGCTCACAGTGTTTGACTGGTTTGGTAAATGTGGGACCCACCAGTAAAAAATACCTTTGGTGTTGTTTATGGAAAGTTAACTAATTGGATCAGAAAAAGCATTCTTATCATCTCCTTTTTTAGCTTGTCACAAGATACAAGAAAGAGCAGCAGTAAGTGAAGTAAGTCAAACAGCTACCAAGCGAGAGAACAAGACAACATGTTTTCTTTTAAGTAAAGCGGTTCCAAAAGCACATTGGAGTCATGCCTCACTTAGGAATTATATGTTATTGTTTTTCATGTATAAATCAACATCTTATGTAGTTGTAAGAATCACTTAATCAGTTTGAAATAACTGATACAAATTCTCATAAATAAAATCACATTCATCTTAATTTTATACTTGAAAATATGGTATCAGAGCGTTGGTGTTGATCCTAGATCATAACACACAAATTTGCTTCAATCATTTACCATTTTTTTTTTTTTTAGGTTTGAGGGTTACAATGTCTAGAGAAGACATCAGCCATGCTCAAACCGTGAATTCAGATTCTAACAACCAAGATTTAGCCACCCAACTAAGTAATCTGTTGTGTTGGGGGAGAATATGGGTTAACACGGGATTATGCTTAATGACTATACTAATCTTAACTCATAACAATAAGTGTTTTGATGATGACATATGCACATAACCAAAGTTGATGATAGACATCTTGACATAAAAATACAAGTTCACTAGTCCATGCTTACTCTACCAAAAGACCAAAACCAAACAAAGCTTAAAACCAGAAAACGTAAACTACACGGTTAGGTACACGGTCAACCGCAGGTCAGACCGTGGAGCCTTGCATCCTGATTTGTGAAATCAGGGATGCACGGTCGACTTCACGGTCAACCGTGGGTCGACCGTACAAGCTTCTGTCCTAACTTCCATCGATTTTAGTTCGAGTACTTCGGGCCATCTATAATTTATGAAATCTGTTCAAACATGCTTAGAATAGTTGCCTCCTTCATACCCAAAGGAGTTTTGGTCACTAGAACACTAATCTTGGTTAATCACGCTTAATGACACCTTAATGACGATTAAACCTTGATAAAGGATAATACATAAGTGTTATAGGAAAACATGTACATCCAAAATGTATCTAGACATACCTAGGATGGTCACCAAGTCCCAACCAAGAATTGCTCTCTCCTTGTACATGTGTTGGCCATTAATGTATACTTATACATTAATCGTGTAAATGTTACTATGCAAGTAAAACTTACATAGCCTTAGTTTATTGCTATGTTATCACTATATGTTAAATTCTTGATTAATTAGTGATCTCTTGCTAGTCATTACATGAATATTACTTGACTACTTGTTATTAATATATGTGTATTATTTGACTATGTACAAAGTGCTAAATGTCAAGTAGTTATTTAATATGTGTATGTATGGACCTTGTCTTGGTATGTGTTACAAGTTGGATTCCACCAACTAGTATCTGGACTACTTCAATATATGCTACTTGGATAATACTTAAAATGTCATAATTTAGTGATCTTAAAAGACAATGAATCATTAACACACATATGTTTGCTTAAGTTTAATATTAAGTTTATGAATGGTTTAAACTTCATTTAACTTGATGTCTTGCAACATGCTTAATTGATATTACTTGCTTAATTTGTCAAGACATCATTAACACACTTATTTAATTACAAACAAGTTCAAATTTGAATACTAGCATGCTTTGTGATTAAAGTGGGTTGTTGTCATCAATGACATGTTGACTAAACAATAGGGATTTAGCAAATGTGTTAATTACAAATAAATGATTATGACAAAACTGAGATTGCCTCAAATGATTATCATGACTTGTATCCAATAATGTTAGACTTTCCACTTTGAGCATGACAAGTCACTATCAAGGAAATACATCCAAGGTAAATGGATATTTAATGCATATAGTACTTGTATAGGATGTTAGTTATCTTTTGAAGGTGTTAAATGAAGTAAAGAGTCCAAAGATTGATGTCCAAAGCTGATTCAAAAGGCTATACAATGGATAAGTATTTTGGACTGGACCACGTGCAGCGGTCGATCGTGGTCCAAGCCGCATGAACGACTGATTTGTTTATCTCTCCATATAAATAGCAAGGCTTGGAGAACTTTGAAGACTTTGACCTCTTGCATGCTACAACTCAAAATCATCAGAGAATCACAAGAACGTAACACTTATACATATGTTTATGATTAGCAAGAGAAGTTCTATAATCTCATAGGTTATAGGAGTTTTATAAACTCACTTTCAAATTTCTATCTTTGTGAGTTTACATAGTGTTGTAATAATCCTTAGAATTGTCTTATGATTGCCATCACTAGTTTGTAATTAGAAGCATATGCTAGCTTAGCTATCATCTTCCTTAAAGGGAACTAGGGAGTTGATTAATCTCATTGGAGATTAATACTTGTCCAAGGTGAAGACAAGTTGATCTAAGTTGGAGGTAATCTTTCAAAGGGATAGAAAGATTAGGTTTGTTGTCTAAGGAGAAGTACAAGGCTTGTAAATCGGATCTCCACCGGATTTGGAGAAAGGTGCTTAGTGAAGCAAAAATTCCGATTAGTGAATCGGGGAGTGGATTAAGGTGGAGTAGTTAACATCCACCCGAACCACTATAAATCCTCGTGTTTATGTTTTTTACTTTACATTCCGCATTATTACAAAATAAACACACCACACAATTAAAGATTTGATTAAAGTGATCAAGGATTGTTCTAATCTTGTTGATCATCGAAAAAGTTTTATAAATCGTATTAAGTAACTATTCACCCCCTCTAGTTACTTACAATTGATATCAGAGCGGTTACTCGAACATTAGCTCTAGAAACGTTTGATTGAGTCGTAAATCATTTTGGGCAAAAACCCGAGTTAAACGTTCTTGAGATCAACTCAAACAATGGCATACCTTGAAAGATTGGATAATGAAGCACCAATCTTTGATAGAGAAGATGTCTATGTGTGGAAAATAAGATTAGAGATCTGTTGGTTGAATGTTGGTTAATGAACTAAACGACAAAGTTAAGTATGATGATTAACCAAAGAATATGTTTTGATGATGACACATACAAATGCATAAGTGATGACCGACATCTTAACATAAAACACGCAAGGTCAATAATCCATACTTTATCGTGCAAATGACCAAGTCAAACATAGCTTAAAGAATGGAATTAAAGATCAGCAAAATACACGGTCAAGGTACGATCGACCGTATACCCAGCCGTATAACCCCAAACTGAATTGCAATGCAGTTTTATGAAAACAAGTTGCACGGTCGCCACCACAGTCAACCGCAGTGCGACAGAAGTTTTCTCTGTCACCAATTTTGACCAAATTAAATTTGATTAGTTCCCGACATCTATAATTCATGAAACCTTTCTCAACAAGCATAGAATAGATGCCCTCTCCATACTCAATCGAGTTTTGGTCATAAAACACTAATCGTGGTTAATTACACCAAATGGCATCTTAATGAAAATTAACCAAGGTTAGGCATAACACATAAAAGTTAAACAATAACTTATGATCTTAAATCTTATCTAAACATCCTTAGTATGATCATCAAGTACCAACACACTTAAGCCAATATCACTAGAACAATAATTATTATTAAGATGACTTAGTGATTAATTAAGGGTAAATGAAGAACAATGCTTTCAAATGTAACTAGTAAAGACTTGTAATCTTAAAATACACTTAGATACATTTAGGATGGTCACCAAGTCCCAACTAGAGATTGCTCTTCCCTTGTGCATGTGTTGGACATTAATGTGTGCTTACACATTAATCATGCAATATGTTATATTGCAAGTAAGCTTGTTAAAAGCTTAAATTATAAGTTGTGAAAATACATATATGATTGATCTTAGAGTAACTATCTCTTGCTATGTGTGAGTATTACTTGCTACTTGCTAATATGTTTAATACTCATAAATTTGTCAACTTGATTAATATACTTGCTACGTGCTTACTAGTTAGAATTCAAGTAAGTAGCCTACTCCAATAAATTAAGTGTAAAATGGTTCACAATGGAATTATGGTCAATTGTCTAAGTAACAAATTGTGATTGCTTGTTCAAGTATGACTTAAATTTGATGTCTCTACATACTTAATGATTATCTTAGAAAGACATCATTCAATTTGTCACACCCCGTACAAAACCATCGTGTACGATTCGTCAACAACAGGATCTTTACACGGTCAAGTACTACATGCTGTTTGAAAACCAGATTGCATTCATAAAAAGATAGCATTTTACAAAAGATAACGTGCATCCTACGAATAGGAGCATAAACATAAGTACTTGACCCTAAGGTCGTTACAAAGCCATTGTTTGAAATTAACATAAACTATGAATGCAACAGAAAAGTTCCATGAATGAGACATCTCTAGTAATGCAGCGGATAACTAATACAGCAGGTCCTTAACAGCAAGACAGCAAATCTAACAGCATGACATCAAGTCTAACAGCGTGACATCAAGTCTAACAGCGTGACATCAAGTCTAACAGCGTGAGCAATAAACCTCTAGGCACCTGAGAAATACACGCTTAAAAGTCAACACGAATATTGGTGAGCTATAGTTTAAGTTATAACAGTAACGTAAGGTAGGCCACGAGATTTTCGTATAACAAAATAGTATGAAAAGTATATGTATAACCGTGGGCACCCGGTAACTAGACTTAACGTTTATAACCCCCTGAAAGTACACTTGGCAAGTGCGTATGTTCACGAAGTATTAAACACCCGTTAAATGCTAGCGCGACTAGCCCGAGTGGGGATGTCAAACCCTATGGATCCATATCTAAGATTCGCGTTCACCTGTTCAAAAACCAATGACTAAACGTTACCGTGCTAAGGGGAATGTTTATGCCGTTGTATAACCCACACACATATAAAGTTTAAGTACTCGTGCCTAGTATGTAAAACGTAAAAAGCGCATGTATTCTCAGTCCCAAAAATAGTAAAGTGGTAAAAAGGGATGCTATAACTCACAGTGATAAAATCGGTAAAGTCGATAATGAAAGTACGCAAGTAGTAAGTCGGTCCGAAAGGTCGTCAACCTAAATCAAGGGTTACTAGGTCAGTAGGTTGTCTTTATAAATTCTAATAGTGCATAAAATAAGTTTAAGTATCATCATCATCATCATCGTTCATCATCATAAAAGCTAAGTAAGTGTGACAAGAATAGAGATCGAAACAATAGGCTGACTTCGTTCAGCAGCTACGACCTCTATGTAAATCAAAAAGATGCATAGTCAGTGGTTATGGCTCCGTATATGAGTCCCATAACAGATGAACAATTTTCAGAACCTAACTCATCTTCGTTTGACCGTGGCAACGGTTTAAGTGCGAGTAGGTCAGAAAATTCAGCACAACGTTAATAGGGTGTAGTGACTCTCGGAGGGCCATAAATCCTAAACCGTAACTCGGATTAAGACGAGGCCTAAACGGAAAATCATCTACTCGAACCTAAATAACTGAAAATCAACTTTCCAGTAGCCCAGGTGGTCTGATCAGATACGAAAATCAGTGGACAAGTGCTCCGGTGGGGTTCTTGGTGCTTGATGCTCATCACGGTTCTCATCCTTGATGCTTGTAGCTTCAAGTGTACAACTCGTTGATGGTTTAACATCACTTTTGACCAAGATTATACCATCAATACATAATATATTAAGACCAAGTGATAACACAACTCATTTAAGAGTCTTAGATGGATGATGAACCAAGGTTACATCATATCCTTAGTCTTAACACAATTACAAGTCCTATTTACAATAAAGGTACAAACTTTACATCAATCAAACAAGTGTGAACATGATCTAGGTCAAATGAAGTGACGGAACCCTAAGCTAGAGAGCTTGGATCCCTTTCACACAATTTATAAGGTCACAAAGCTAGAAAGCTTAAACCTTTAGTGTTCTTGAAGATCTTGAAGCATAAAGCTTTGATCTTGAAGATACATGAAGATTACAAATAAAAGTTTGAATCTTTTTCACAAAACAACATGATCAAAGCAAAAAGAACTTAGATCCAACAAAAAGATATGAAGATTCAAGCTAGAAAGCTTGCATCTTAATTGTTCTTGAAGATCTTGAAGCATAAAGCTTGGATCTTGAAGATGCATGAAGATTACAAACAAAAGTTTGAATCTTTATCACAAAATAACAAGATTAAAATAAAAGAAAGATGAATCTACAAAGTTGGTGAAGATTCAAAGCTAGAAAGCTTGAATCTTCAATGTTCTTGAAGGATTCATGCTTGAATCAACAAGATGTAACCAAGATCAAAGCTAAATGGAACTTGATCTTTATATAATGATGATGATGGTACACGAAAATGATAAGGAAAAGAGGAAGAAAAAGAAAACTTACAAGTGATACTAGAAAGGAAAGAAAGAAAGAACAAGTGTGTGTGAAAACCAAATGATCAAGTGTTGGAATGAGAGGCAAATGACTAGTATTTATAAGCAAATGAAATGACAAGGATTGATGACATGGAAAAGGCCATGGTGGCCTTGGTCGCCGACGATTTTAGAGGGGAGGGGGGAGATAAAGTGTTGCTTTTTGGCTAATGGTGTCTAAAGTGTGTCCTTATGCTAGAATCCCATGTGACAAAGTTGATAATCCTTATCCATTATGCTAGTATGACTCATTAATTATATTATTTATTTATTTATTTATTTATTATTATGGGTCACTAGTAATAATACTTGGGCTAATTAATTGGGTCACTAGCTAGAGTAGGGTGGGCTTGAGCCCATCAAGGTAGAAAGTCCAACAAGACTAACTATTGGGCTCTAGCAATTAAATAAATAAAATTAAGCATCCAAAGGCCCAAGTAATTACGAGATATGTTCTCCTCTTTGAGAGCCTCTTCTTGGGCTACTCGGATCTGGCTATGGAGGTTCGAATGGATGGTGATGTTCAGAGCCCAAACGCGAAGAGGTACCGTTCTCTCCTTTCGACTCAGAGCGTCGGCTACAACATTGGCCTTACCAGGATGGTAACGAAGTTCACAATTATAGTCGTTCAGTGTCTCAATCCATCGTCGTTGTCTCATGTTCAGCTGCTTCTGATCAAAGATGTGCTAGAGGCTTTTGTGATCGGTGAATATGGTACTCTTTGTTCCATAGAGATAGTGTCTCCACAACTTCAATGCGAAGACCACGGCTCCAAGTTCGAGATTGTGAGTAGTGTAGTTTCGCTCATGAATCTTCAGCTGACGAGATGCATAAGCAATGACCTTCGTTCTTTGCATCAATACACAACTAAAACCATTCTTCGAAGCATTGAAGTACATAACAAAGTCGTCACTGCCTTCGGGAAGAGATAAGATGGGTGCGGTGGTTAACTTCTGCTTCAGGGTTTGAAATGCTGCTTCTTGTTCGGTTTCCCAAACGAACTTCTTTCCTTTGTTAGTCAGTGCGGTCAAAGGACGCGAAATCAATGAAAAACCTTCAATAAACTTTTTGTAGTAACCGACAAGACCTAGAAATTGGAGGATGTGAGTCGGAGTAGTGGGTGTCTCCCACTTGCTGATAGCTTCAATCTTGGCGGGGTCAACTTTGATACCTTGATCACTCACAATATGACCCAGAAATTGGACTTCCTTCAGCCAAAATTCACACTTGGAGAATTTGGCATAAAGCTGCTCTCGTCTCAAGAGTTCAAGCACTAACCAAAGATGTTGCTCATGTTCTTCTTTGCTCTTGGAGTAGATGAGGATATCATCTATGAAGACGATAACGAATTTATCCAGATAAGGCTTGCAGACACGATTCATGAGATCCATGAACACGGCTGGTGCGTTGGTTAATCCGAATGGCATCACGAGAAACTCGTAATGACCATAGCTGGTTCTAAATGCAGTCTTCATCACATCACTCTCTTTCACCCTCAACTGGTGATAACCGGATCGCAAATCGATCTTAGAGTACACGCTCGATCCTTGTAGCTGATCAAAAAGATCGTCAATTCGGGGAAGAGGATATCGATTCTTGATCGTCAATTTGTTGAGTTCGCGGTAGTCGATACACATGCGGAAGGATCCGTCCTTCTTCTTCACGAATAAAACGGGCGCGCCCCAAGGAGATGAGCTCGGTTGGATAAACCCTCGGTCGAGCAATTCCTGCAGTTGACTCTGCAACTCTTGCAGTTCGAAAGGTGCTAGTCGATAAGGTGCGCGAGCTACTAGTGCAGCTCCCGGTACTAGATCGATCTGGAATTCCACGGCTCTCGATGGCGGTAATCCAGGCAACTCTTCTGGAAAGACGTCAGGGAATTCATTCACGATTTGCACGTCATTCACACTCTTCTCCTCTATTTCTAAAGCCTTCACGTGTGCTAAAACAGCAAGTCGTCCTTTTTTCATGATTTTCTGCGCTTTCATACAACTAATGAGGTTCAGCTTCGAGTTACATCTCTCTCAGTAAATAGTCAGTGGCTCACCGTCTCCTTGTGTTATACGAAGAGCTTTATCTCCACAGATAATATCGGTCCTTACTTTAGTCAACCAGTCCATACCGACAATCACGTCAAAACTCCCCAATTTGATGGGTATCAAGTCAATTTCGAAATCCATGCCAACTATGTTAATAATAGCTCCTCGGCCAATCTGATCAACTTTCTCGAGTTTCCCATTGGCTACCTCAACTAGCATATTCTCTTCTAAAGGCACTAATGACCAATCTATCTTTGAGCAAAAGTTTCTACAGACATAGCTTCTATCGGCACCAGTATCAAATAGGACAGAGGCTAATAGATTGTTGATAGTGAATATACCTGTAACCAAGTCGGGGTTCTCACGTGCATCCCTTGCATTAACGTTGAAAGCTCTACCACGCGGTGGTCCGCCGTCCTTCTTTTTATTGGGGCAATCATTCCTAAAGTGGCCCTACTGTCCACACTCATAGCATATCCTTGGCCCATTTTGGTTTGTCCTCACAGCTGGAATGGGAATCTTGCAGTTCTTGCCAACGTGCCCGATTTTATTGCATTTCTCACAGACCGCATTACAGTACCCGGTATGGTGCTTGTAGCACCTCTTGCACTGCGGTAGAGTACCCTTGTAGTTGGGGTTCGAGCTGGTATTCGAGTTGGGGTTCCTTCCATCATTAGGCTTCTTAGCGGGAGTTTGATCATAGGTTCTCCCCTTGTTGTTGTAGTCCCACTTACGCTTCTCACCACTGGCTCCCGATTCGGATTTACCCTTCTCCGGTTCTTTGCTGATAATTTGGTTCATAAGGGTATGCGCCATGCGCATAGCTGCCGGGACGTTGGGTGGATTAGAAGAGGTGACATTTCCTTGAATGGACTTGGGAAGTCCCCACAAGTATCACTCCATTCTCTTAAACTCCGGGGTAACCATCGTGGGACACATCTGCGCTAATTCCAGATACCTACGTTTGTAACCATCAAGATCGTTGCCCACAACCTTTAACTCCCAGAACTCAGCCTCCATCTTCTGTATCTCTGTCCTGAGGCAGTACTCTTCAATCATGGCCCCCTTGAATTCTTCCCACGGAATGGAATAAGCCTCATCAATACCCTTAGCTTGAGCCAGTATGTTCCACCAGGTTAGGGCACCGTCTGACAGCGTACATGAGGCATACTTGGTTTTGTTCGCTTCTGAGCAGTTACTGACGCGGAACACAACTTCTAATTTCTCAAACCACCTAGTCAAACCAACTGGCCCCTCAGTGCCACTAAAGTTGTGAGGCTTGCAGCTTTGGAACTCTTTGTAAGTGTAACCGTTCTGGACGTTCTGGTTAACCGGTGGGGCTGGGGGAATGACATTTTCCATGGCCGCGGCTACTCTTTCGGCGATCATTTCCTCAATCTGTGCTGCTGTGGGTACTGCTCGTCCGTTTGCCATTACTCTTCTAAACAGAAATTTTGACTTAGTCAAAATCCAGCATTCAATAAGTAGTAATATAGTATATAGCAACCAAAATGGAATCAACGCAACACATGTCAACTAAGCAACGCAACCAGGTACAGATACCACAAAAACACCATACAATAACGTAAATAGAACACTGTGCAAGAATTAAACAATACAAAGTTCCATTCATTAATAAAGAGTTGCATACATTCGCTTAGGTTCGTACAATACATAAGTAAAACATGAACTACAAACGAGATTACATAATGAAATCTACTACAAATGCCCTATGGTGACGGTGGGTAAAGGATGTCCATTACGTGGGACATCTGGTCCTCGAGCTTAGTTACCCGAGTACAGAGGATCTCCACTTCCCTTGCCAGTTCCTCGACTGAGGGAGATGGTGGGGCAGGCGGTGCAGTCGGTGCAGGTGGTGCCGGTGGTGCAGATGATCCGGCTCCAGAAGTAGAGGCTGCAAAGTGGTAAGGCTTACGCACGAAAGGATCAGCAGGGTAAGGCACAACCCGCTTACGGGCGTAACCCTACGACGCTGACCATGTGCGTTAGTAAACGCTCGACCTCCGTTAATCCCCGGAATAACGGTGTCATCGAAACGGTACCGCTTCTTCGGCGGGGTGGAGGGTGGCTGTACAGGTGCATCATCAGGGTCCTCCTCGTCGGAGTCATCATCACTAGAGTCGTCTGTGGATGAGTCGTCGGATGATGAATCGTCGAAAACAGCTGGAGGTGGCGGCGGTCGGCGACCGGTAGTCATGATCCGGTATCTGAAAGGTGGGATCGGTATGATACGTCCATCAGGAAGGCGTCGGCACTAATGGTTATGCTCATTACAGAATGGAACGTCCCCGTATTCCCCGGGAATCACAACACCACCGGAGCGGGGTTGTGGCTCCGAGGGTCCTGGGGCAAGTAGAGCTGGAATCTCCGGGGGGTCCTGGGCTCCACCTGAGGTAACCACTGGGGCAGGTGTATGGCTGCTGGTTCCGGAGGATGAAGCGCCTGGGTCACTGGTTAACGGGACCTGCGTGTCGGTAGCAGCAGTAGGTGAGGTGGCTGATGAGTCTGAATCGCTGCCCAAAATGATGACAGGTGGAATATCCGACATCTGAACAAGGAAAAATAACTTTTCCATGTCAGTAAGTTATATATCAAGCACGTATTAGGCACTACAGTAACCTAGCATGGCAGTAAAGATAAGCAATAGCATGCAGTAATATCACATAGCAGTAAAAGTAATCAGTAGCATGCAGAAACAAGTAAACTAGCAAGTTGTAGATTAGTCCTATTAGTGAATCCTACTTAGGTCTGGTCTAGACTCACTAATGCAACCTAATTCCCTACAACCAATGCTCTGATACCAAATGTGACGCCCCGTACAAAACCATCGTGTACGATTCGTCAACAACAGGATCTTTACACGGCCAAGTACTATATGATGTTTGAAAACCAGATTGCATTCATAAAAAGATAGTGTTTTACAAAAGATAACGTGCATCCTACGGAGCATAAACATAAGTACTTGACCCTAAGGTCGTTACAAAGTCATTGTTTGAAATTAACATAAACTATGAATGCAACAGAAAAGTTCCATGAATGAGACATCTCTAGTAATGCAGCGGATAATTAATACAGCAGGTCCTTAACAGCAAGACAGCAAATCTAACAGCATGACATCAAGTCTAACAGCGTGACATCAAGTCTAACAGCGTGACATCAAGTCTAACAGCGTGAGCAATAAACCTCTAGGCACTTGAGAAATACACGCTTAAAAGTCAACACGAATGTTGGTGAGCTATAGTTTAAGTTGTAACAGTAACGTAAGGTAGGCCACGAGATTTCCGTATAACAAAACAGTATGAAAAGTATATGTATAATCGTGGGCACCTGGTAACTAGACTTAACGTTTATAACCCCCTGAAAGTACACTTGGCGAGTGCGTATGTTCACGAAGTATTAAACACCCGTTAAATGCTAGCGCGACTAACTCGAGTGGGGAAGTCAAACCCTATGGATCCATATCTAAGATTCGCATTCACCGGTTCAAAAACCAATGACTAAACGTTACCGTGCTAAGGGGAATGTTTATGCCGTTGTATAACCCACACACATATAAAGTTTAAGTACTCGTTCCTAGTATGTAAAATGTAAAAAGCGCATGTATTCTCAGTCCCAAAAATAGTAAAAGTGGTAAAAAGGGATGCTATAACTCACAGTGATAAAAGCGGTAAAGTCGATAATGAAAGTACGCAAGTAGTAAGTCGGTCCGAAAGGTCGTCAACCTAAATCAAGGGTTACTAGGTCAGTAGGTTGTCTTTATAAATTCTAATAGTGCATAAAATAAGTTTAAGTGTCATCATCATCATCATCATCGTTCATCATCATAAAAGCTAAGTAAGTGTGACAAGAATAGAGATCGAAATAATAGGCTGACTTCGTTCACCTGCTACGACCTCTACGTAAATCGAAAAGACGAATAGTCAGTGGCTATGGCTCCGTATATGAGTCCCCTAACAGCTGACCAATTTTCAGAACCTAACTCGTCTTCGTTTGACTGTGGCAACGGTTTAAGTGCGAGTAGGTCAGAAATTTCAGCACAACGTTAATAGGGTGTAGTGACTCAACTTTCCAGTAGCCCAGGTGGTCTGATCAGATACGAAAATCAGTGGACAAGTGCTCCGGTAGGATTCTTGGTGCTTGATGCTCATCACGGTTCTCATCCTTGATGCTTGTAGCTTCAAGTGTACAACTCGTTGATGGTTTAACATCACTTTTGACCAAGATTATACCATCAATACACAATATGTTAAGACCAAGTGATAACACAACTCATTTAAGAGTCTTAGATGGATGATGAACCAAGGTTACATCATATCCTTAGTCTTAACACAATTACAAGTCCTATTTACAATAAAGTTACAAACTTTACATCAATCAAACAAGTATGAACATGATCTAGGTCAAATGAAGTGACGGAACCCTAAGCTAGAGAGCTTGGATCCCTTTCACACAATTTATAAGGTCACAAAGCTAGAAAGCTTGAACCTTTAGTGTTCTAGAAGATCTTGAAGCATAAAGCTTGGATCTTGAAGATACATGAAGATTACAAATAAAAGTTTGAATCTTTTTCACAAAACAACATGATCAAAGCAAAAAGAACTTAGATCTAACAAAAAGATATGAAGATTCAAGCTAGAAAGCTTGCATCTTAATTGTTCTTGAAGATCTTGAAGCATAAAGCTTGGATCTTGAAGATGCATGAAGATTACAAACAAAAGTTTGAATCTTTATCACAAAATAACAAGATTAAAATAAAAGAAAGATGAATCTACAAAGTTGGTGAAGATTCAAAGCTAGAAAGCTTAAATCTTCAATGTTCTTGAAGGATTCATGCTTGAATCAATAAGATGTAACCAAGATCAAAGCTAAATGGAACTTGATCTTCATATAATGATGATGATGGTACACGAAAATGATAAGGAAAAGAGGAAGAAAAAGAAAACTTACAAGTGATACTAGAAAGGAAAGAAAGAAAGAACTAGTGTGTGTGAAAACCAAATGATCAAGTGTTGGAATGAGAGGCAAATGACTAGTATTTATAAGCAAATGAAATGACAAGGATTGATGACATGGACAAGGCCATGGTGGCCTTGGTCGCCGACGATTTTAGAGGGGAGGGGGGAGACAAAGTGTTGCTTTTTGGCTAATGGTGTCTAAAGTGTGTCCTTATGCTAGAATCCCATGTGACAAAGTTGATAATCCTTATCCATTATGCTAGTATGACTCATTAATTATATTATTTATTTATTTATTTATTTATTATTATGGGTCACTAGTAATAATACTTGGGCTAATTAATTGGGTCACTAGCTAGAGTAGGGTGGGCTTGAGCCCATCAAGGTAGAAAGTCCAACAAGACTAACTATTGGGCTCTAGCAATTAAATAAATAAAATTAAGCATCCAAAGGCCCAAGTAATTATTATTATAAAATAATAATTAATATTTCGCTGTTCAAATATTCCAGTTCCGACAAAAGTCAAACGTGCGAGCAGTACGCGGTTTATTCGTAACGGCAAGTAACACTAACGGTTATAAAGCATCTGGTGGACAAGTTAAGCATTCTACATACACCAAGGCATGTTTTAAAGTATATATGAATATAAAACACGTGTGCCAAGGTTCTGAAGTAATAAAGTAACACAGTACGCATAAATACGCAGTTTCGCAAAAATACAAAGCATAAAAGCTAGTCGAAAAAGTCGGGTCGTTACACAATTAATCTCTACCTAATCTTAAAATGATCATGACTTGTGATTAATTGAAACTAGGAAGTTAATGACATATTGACTAGTCTTTAGAATTGAACCAAATGCATTAAAGTGACTAACTAAGTCTTGACTAAACTGAGATTTTCCAAAATATCAATCAAGACACTTCTCCAAGAATGTTGGGTTTACCACTATTGGAGTGTTATGTCACTTTCACACAATAAGACCAAATCTCACACACTTAATGCATATAGTACTTGTATAGGATGTTTGGTTTCTTTTGCAGGTGCTAGAAGGAGTAAAGGTGCCAAAATGTGGTGTTCAAATTTGAGTCAAACGACTATACAACAGATACCAATTTTGGACTGGAGCACGCACGGTCGAACCACGGTCGACCGTGCTGGCAACCGTGTGTCAACGGCTATTTTTTGAATCCCACTATAAAAGGGAAGCATTAAAGAGCATTTGAAGCTGACCCACTTGCATATTTCAAAGGCTTATTTCCAAAGATCACAAGGGCTCTAATTATTACTCAAATGTGATCAAGCAAGTGAAGATTCTATGATCTTATAGATATAGAATTTTGTTGTTGTAAACTTACTAATCAAAATCATTAATCTTGTGAGTTTACTTAGTGTAATGTATGTCCTAGTATTGTTTTAGGATCATCATTGCAAAGTGTATAAGTCTTGTAATTTCAATTAGTGGAAGCATAGGCTAGCTTAGTGATCTACTTCCTTAAAGGGACTTAGGAAGTTGATTAATCTTATTTGGAGATTAATATTTGTCCAAGGTGAAGACAAGTTGATCTAGGTTGGAGTTGATCTTTCAAAGGGATAGAAAGATTAGGTTTGTTGTCAACCAAAGAAGTTGAAGACTTGTAAATCGAATCTCCACCGGGTTTGGAGAAAAGTGCTTAGTGAAGCAACAAATCTCGATTAGTGTAATCGGGGAGTGCATTAAGGTGGATTAGTTAACATCCACTCGAATCACTATAAATCCTCGTGTCTATGTTTTTTACATTACTTTATTCATCATTTTGAACATACACACTACACACATCAAGTTTGAGTTGAATTGGTTGATCATAGTCAATCGAATTTGGTGATCAATCGAAAAAGTGTTAAAAACGTATAAGTAACTATTCACCCCCCTCTAGTTAGTTACAATTGGTATCAGAGCGGTTGCTCAAATCATTGCTCTATAAACATTTTTGAAAGTGTCAAAATTCGTTTTGTGTAAAAACTTGAGTGAACGATTCTCGGATCAACTCAAACTATGGGATACTTGGAAGAATTGGTGAAGAAGCACCAATCTTTGATAAGGTAGATATTGATGTGTGGAAATTGAGGTTTGAGACTTATCTCAAATCCAAAGATTACTACTTGTGGAGAATAATCAAAGTAGGAGACTTTGTTTCACAAGCAAGTTCAAGTCTAGTGAAGTCAACATTTCAAAACAATGATGTTTTGAAACAATTTGATGCAATTTCACTACTTATGAAGTTCTTCCTAATGAAGAAAGAATAAAGATAATTTCATGTAAAAGTGCAAAGAAATGTTGGGATTCACAATGCTCTCAAGAGGAAGAAAACTCTAGGAGTTTAAAGGGTAAAGGAGTAAGGAAGAATTTGGAGAAGCTTGGAGATTTTCAAGAAAAATGTTTGGATAGAAATGAAGATTTTTGCCTCATGAGTTCTTGGGATGATCTAAATCAAGATGGTCAAAGTGAAGAAGATGTTGAATCTCCCTTCAAAGAAGATGATGTCTCAAGCATGGATTGCAATGAGGTACATGTATTTTATCCTTCTAATTATGAAGAATTATTAGATGATTACAAGACTATTAAATTTGTATATGATAGTAGTAGTGACAAAGTAAAACTTTTAGAGAAAGAATTACACAAAGTTAGACAACTTAATAAAGTTTTAATTGATGAAAATAATACTTTGAAAAGAAAACTTGAAAGAATAACTATTTATGATTCATTAAAAGATAAACTTAAAATGAATGTTTGTCACGACTCTAGCAAACACAAATTATGTAATCAAAGTCCATTGTCTATTATTAGGAGAATTGAGAACATGGGACCAACCTAGAATTCAATGGTAGGGATAAGTAAAGGATTGGGTAATCTTAAAATCAATCAAAACCAATGATCAAAATGCTAATGAGAATAACCTTCTCAAAAAGACTTTGAATTAATGAAAGGTTTTTCTTACAAATGAAAAATTGTTTTTGAAAAATGATTTTAGAAGATTATTGAAGGAAGATTACTTGTAGTAGGATTGTGTGTTTGTGTGAAACTATGAATTTCATGCTAAATACAAGATTGATGCGTTTTGTGTATACTATGTGTATGATTGAATATATATATATATATATATATATATATATATATATATATATATATATATATATATATATATATATATATATATATATATATATATATATATATATATATATATATATATATATTACGTGTCATTGATGATCAAACATCGGAAGGATGTGATCATTCAATGTTAGGAAAAGAAAACTTGTCCTCAAGTATTCTATAGAACCTAAGAATCATCAAAACGTGCTCAAAAGAAGAAGAATAAAAGAAATTGGCGATCAAAAGAATCCACGGGTGAATCACGGCTGACCGCATACTCGACCGCAAATTTCTATTTTGTACGTCTGGAAATTTCTTCACGGCTAACACCACGGTCGAATGTGCTTCGATCATGCGTGGTCTGATTCTGTTTTAAATTAAATAAAACCCTCACTTTTATTTCATTCAAACTCACTTCAACACACACACACCCCCCTTGCACACGGCTGAGGAGATCGACCGCACGAAGAAGAACACTCATTCCTTCAATCTCAATTCCTACTTTCGGTATGATTAATCCTTGATTTCCTAGCATTCAATTATGTTTGTATGATGAATTAGGGTTATGAAGAAACCCTAACTAGAATAAAACAAAACTTAAATTGATGCAAACAATCAAAATTGTTCTTGAAGAACAACTTAGAAACGATTGTAGTAAGTCTATCTATGCATTGATTTACCCTTGAATAATTCTAGGATTCATTATACATCTAGGTTAGATATTCATAGAATCATTGTTCATATGATATAAATGACATTGTTGCAAATTGAGTGTATAATGTTAGATGTCAAAACATGTGTTGATGATGATCTCAAAAGTCTAGAACACATATGAACTTTGTGAAAATCTTAATCTAGTTACAAACTCATTGACACTAATGAAGAGTAAAAATGTGAAGAACATTAACATCAAAACATCTAAGTATTGATGATAATTAAAGTTTGCAAAACTTGTTGCCTACAATTGAATTATACACTTTGAATTAATCTGAAGTATCATTGTGTAGAAAATGGCAAGAGGAAAGGAAAAGAGCAGTGAACCAAGAAGAAAGGATTCATACGATCCACCATCAGATCCAACAGAGAGAATTAATTACCACATTAGATTTCTCACTGACCGTCATATCACTGAAGGAAGAAAAGTTGCCTACGATCAAATGCCAGAACTCATGAGACAATTCAAAACTCTTAAATGGGAAGCATTTCTTACTCTCGATGGTCCCATTTACCCATTTCTCGTTCGAGAATTCTATGAAAACTTCAACTTTGTGAATAACGAAGTCTCCTTCAATCTTCAAGGCACTAATTACTGCTACTCTCTTGTGGATTGTAACATCCCGCATTTTTCCGCTAATTTATTTTAACGTCCGTCTTTTTATTTTAAATAATATCCTTCGTAATTAGATTCGTATCCCCCATTAGCTAACATTCTTAATAATTTCGTTATTGGATTATAACGTCTCCCGTACTCTCGTGAAATTCAAAATAATTCGTTCGGTTAATTCACGCACCCGAATGAAACTAGAGGGACTAAACTTGCCAAGAGGCCAAAGATTTGACTAGGTCAACTAGTCAAACCTTCAACCTCCTCCTCTCATTTCATCATCTCCATCTTTACTGCTTCCTTCTTTTTCTCTCAACACCCCAAACAAAGAATCACCATCTATTTCAAATCGAGCAAGCAACAATCCAAACAAATAACATATTTGGAATCCTTGCAACTTCCTCTTCGATTCCATACCGATTTCATTAAATTTTGGTAAGTTTTTAAAATCACTAGATTTTGTGTTCTTGATGTTTTTAACTTATAAAGTTGTTAATTAGTGTCTATGGCTAAAGTCTAACATGAATATATGATTTATATGCTCGATCTCGTTGTTTTAGTGTAACTAGCATGAACATGAAAAGTGTGTGTTTGATTTTGAGTTTTGGATGATTAAATGTTGTTGTTATGATAAAGTGCAAGTATTAAATGTGTTCCTAGTATCACTAGCTTTAATTTGATGTGTAGGTTGCTTTAGAAAACTTCATAAACTTGATTATTGATTTTGGTGATATTGGTTAGGGTTTGATAGAACTAAATGTGAACATTTAATGCATTGAATGCCATGAATGGTTGTTGGTAAGTGGTTAGTTGCAATATGTTTAATTACCTACGAAACGACGTATTATATGTGTGTATTAAGTTCCCGAATCATCTTATGCAATTTATGAACTTGGAAACTTTGATAACGAGCTTTAAATGATCATTCGACGGGAATTCGGTTATTGAAAATGATGTTTTTGTTTGATGAAATATGTTTAGTTGTATTCCTAGTTAAATTACCTTTCCAACTATATAAGATACTTGTTTTGGATTGTAACAACCCGACTAATCCTCCCGGACGAAGTCTTCATCAGTTGGTCCCATTGCGATGATCGACTCCAAATAATGTCCTTAACATGAGCAAAAACACAGCGGAAGACTTAATTTGTACCTGAGAATAACATGCTTTAAAATGTCAACATAAAGTTGGTGAGATATAGGTTTGATGCTAACAGCGTTATAACTATGGACCACAAGATTTCATATGTAAACATTTTAATAAAAATATTCTAAGTGGTTGAGCACTTGGTAACCATACTTAACATTTAATCACGTCGCATATTCCCTTTATTATGAAATCTTACTACACCGTACCAAGTGTAGTCACAAAACGAAGTACTGTGCAACCGTTGAATACTGGTCGTCCAGTCCGGTTGGGGTTGTCAGGCCCGATAGATCTATCAACAGGATTCGCGTTTACAATACCGCTGTAAATATTAGTTACCAAGCTACAGGGAAGTATGCCAGTGGTACAACTCAACGTAGAACATATTTTTCAGTTACTTGTGTCCATATCGTAAAACATAAAATACATGTATTCTCATCCCGAAATATTTAGAGTTTAAAAGTGGGACTATATACTCACCTAATGTATTTTGTAGTAAAAATACATATAACATCATTGGTCAAATATAAGGTTGGCCTTGGATTCACGAACCTATAACAATTATTTATATATATTAACACATATAATTATGATCGAACGAATATATACTATTGATGATATACTTGTTATTATGTGTTTCACTCGTAACTTAATTAAATAAATTAAAATGTTACTATAGTTTAGTTTAGTGTATATATATATGACTAATTTTGATCGTAATAAGGAGTAGTAATTTTGATAATAATAGTAATATGATTTTTATAAAAATAATAACGATATTAGTAATAATAAAGTGATAATTATAATATTTATAAAATTGATAATAATATTAATTAGATTAGTAATAATGATAATAAAAATAATGATAGTTTTAATAATACTTTTAATAATAATAAAATGATAATGTTTAATAACAACAAAGAAAATAATGATACCTTTAATAATAATAATAATTTCTATAATAATGTCAATTCTAGTAATGATAATAGTAATATTGATAATAATAATTCTAGTAGTAAAGATGTTAAAAATAATAATATTACTGTTATTAATAATTTTACTTATGTTAATAATAACAATAATCATAATCATAATAATACCAATAATACATGTTTAGTGATAGTAATGATGATAATAATATTAGTAATAAAGATAAGATTAGATAGTGTACCCTTATAAAAGCTTCTTAAAAAAAATGCTCCAAACCGGGTTTGAACCCGAGACATCACGCTAGCCCAAACCGACACCCAACCATTCGGCCATTCTTGTTTTTCTGTTATAATACCGAACTAAATTCTTTTAACCAGTTTATTTTCTGTTCTAACTCTTTCATCATCTTCAACACTTCATTGACCAAAACCAAATCAAATCATTCTCTATTATATCATTTAGTAATAATACAGAACCCAGTAACCGTTGTAACATAAATATCAGTAAAAAAAAAATGAATTAAAAGAATGGGTCGGTCACTGTTGCTCGAAAAGTAATGAAGAACCCAAATCCAAGTTTCGAATTTTAGGATGTTTTAGCCTATACTTATAACTTGAAAAAGATGTGAAATTACTCCTAGAATCTATCTGTAACCATAATTGGATCAGAAACATCGAATTGAGGTCGAATTTGTTGATGAACAAAAATTTGACTTTTTGACACATAAACTTTGATTCGATAATTAGAGATGGTTATAAGGAATTAGGAGTTCAAATCTTGCAGATAGTTCAAATGAATAATTCCTAACATATCTGCATTATTGGATTTTGAAAGAAAATGATTTGAATTCAAGTTTTGAAAAAAAATTCCTTAACAGAGGTCACGACCTCTATTCAGTGTTCATGTGATATTTCTGTTAATTACCAATTGATTAGAAACTGTTAGAGTAAATGAAGTTGGTCATTTGCAGCGTGAATTCGATTGGTCTTTTTTTTATAACTGAGATTGATCGATATTTAACAAAAGAAGTCGACATCTAGATTCCCAAACAAATGAAAGAGTACAAAAAAATCAAAAGGTGATTGTAACAGGTTTTTGGACATATCTTTCAGATTTAGATTCTTGATTACCGAATTTTGTAGACAAAATTAATTTAATACAATTTAATTGATATGTATAGCAAAAACGTTCAAGTTTATATGTAATTATTTATAATTATATTAATAATAAATATATTTTCTAATAATATTAATGGTTAATGATATAATAATAAATAATAATTTTGATTTCCTTATGTGTATATATTTGTATATGCATTTATATACGAATCTGTATCTTGTAATTATATATATATAATGAATCATAATAATGACATTATTTATATAAATTTTAACATCTAATATTACTAATAATATTATTAATAACAATAATTTATAAGAGTAGTAATGTTGATATCAATAATAAGTTTAATAATAAAAATGATAATAACTTTTATTATTAATGATACTGGTATAATTAGTTATAATAATATTGATATTATGAATGATAGTAATAATATCGATAAATATAGTATAATGACTTATACATATCTAGTTCTTATATATACATTTATATCCCAGATCAAAATTAATAATATCAATAATACAAGTATAATATCAATATTAACATTTAACAATAAAAGTAATAATAATAATATTTATATATCATTTTTATTTTAATTTGTAATTAAAATTAGTATATTAACTTTACACTATATTATATAATATCAGTTTACACATAAATGTTCGTGAATCGTCAGGCATGGTCAAAGGGTAGCTAACTATCCGAATATAGATTTCGAACTTTCTAGACTCAACATTAAGGATTTTTTTTTTTTTTTGCTTATCGTGTCGGAAACATATAGAGATTAGGGTTTAAATTTGGTCGGAAATTTCCGGGTCGTTACAGTACCCACCCGTTAAATAAATTTCGTCCCCGAAATTTGATGGAGGTCGTCATGGATAACAACACAAATGTTTTCATGACGAATATGAGGTGATAATGGAGTTTTATCATTATTGAGAGATATAGATAAAACGATTCGATCATATGAAGCGCATGAGTGAAGCTATCACAAAAGAATGAAATGAGTGGATATGGAATTGTTTTAACCGATGACGTGACTAGAATTTATTTCCAGAATTTAAGGGATTTAAAGAAAATCTTACGTAATAAGATTTGATTTTTCAGCGATCAAGATCTTCTTTGATTTGATGCGGCAATCTGTTTCGATTTCTCTTGTCGAATATTTCACTATAAATCCACCTCCTTCATTTCTTTACAACTCATACCTCCTATTCTTTCTCCTCGGTTCATACCCTTAGAGTATTCGTCCTTGATATCCTTCTAACTTTCATATCTATCGTTCTTCTTTTTCATCTTCCACCAGAAGAATCTATTTACTTCTACTATCCTCTTGTGTTTTTAGTGTTTCTAGTTCTCCCGTGTCTCTATATCGCTATCTGTATCGATATACACGGTTTGTAATTTCGGGATTGTTATCGGCCTTTGTATTCTTCATTATTTTTCAGAGTCTCATGATTTTGTTTTCTTTTCCCGACTTCGAGTCAAGCGAGTAATGGTCCGAAATTCACACATATGGATTTTGGAATGAACATTGTTAATGTTTTAAGAAAGAAATCGTAATGGCACGATCTTGATTCGTTAAATTACCAGAATACCCTGGAAAAGACTGAGTCATCAAGAAAATATTTCCTTGATATGTTTAGAGATTAGATAGAAGGTAAGAGCCGTGTAACATGGCACATGATGATGGTACTGTAAATCATCACATTCCATTAGAAACTCAACATGACTTACTGTAATATAATGAAGTTGATCAAGTTTCATTATATTATACTAATTCATGCATCAATTCCCAACACTACTCCAAAACATTCATATTTTAATTTCGAAGGTTTCAGAATTTAGAAACTAACACAGTTTCTTTTATTTAATAACGCAGATATTACTGAAAGATACATGATCGCAGATAGGAATAGTTGTGAAAATATCTCCTGAAATATGGAGAATATGTATAACAGAAGATATGAAGATATCTTATAATATCTAAGATAAGATAATGATGAAGAATATCATCCGGAAAGGTTTAGAATATCGAGTAGGGTTTTTACTAATGGTTTCAGCAGGTACTGAATCGTTTGGATTCTTTGAAAGCAGATTCAGTTCTTGTGATTTATCCACACCTTCTTTCATACTCTGCTCAATCCGTTTTTCCAGTTCCAAATCTCCTCTTTTTCTGAGCTTTACCATCACATTATACTTTATCGTCAACATTTGACTGCTAAATTCATTTACAGTTTTTGCTGCTTCATCAGCATTTCAAGAACTACTTCATAGTTCAGGGTGTTTTTCAGAAACTTCACATTCGGAATATGAAATTCTTAGGGATAGATGTTATAAGTATAACTGGAGAAGTTATGCGAGATTTCAAAATACTGATTGCGGAGTTCGCTAAAGAGATGACGAGCTGCTGGTACATCTGCTGATGACGTCACGGAATATAAAAGATTCTCCGGTAATGACGGCGAAAGAATAACGTATAAATATCGAGGTTATAGTAGGAGTAGTCTCACTGAGAAGTCGAAGTGGAGCTGTGACAAAATTAGCTTCTTGAAAAGGAATTGTAGGGTTGTTTTTGCTAATAAATGGCAAAGGATTCAACACGGTATGTGTTAAACTATGAATTTGGATTCGAGAGTTTTTCAGATGCATAAACCTTTTTCTTCCTTAGATGAAATGCGGTTGGTTCATCTTTTCGATCGGGGTGTTTTCAAGAATCACGAAAAGTTGTGAATGCGAATTGTATTCGCCAAGATACGAATGAGGTTTAAGATAGACTCAAGTGGCAAACTTGAAGAATTGTTTAGTTTCATATGTTATAATCAACATTTTAATTCATTTTTTAATTGTCCAATGTTGATAGTCCCAATCGATAGTCCACAGTTAACAGCACAATAATTCATATATAATTTAATTTATAATATTCGAATTAATTAATACGTATCGTGACCCGTGTACATGTCTCAGACTCGATCACAACTCAAAGTATATATATTATTTGAGAATCAACCTCAACCCTGTATAGCTAACTCCCGCATTACTGCATATAGAGTGTCTATGGTTATTCCAAATAATATATATAGATGCGTCGATATGATATGTCAAAACCTTGTATACGTGTCCCGATATTTAAAGTGCGTAAAAATAAATAACAGAAATTAAATGACGATAAATTAAATGCGTAAAGTAAATAACAGAAATTAAATGACGATAAATAAAATTGCGATAATTAAATTGCGATAAATAAAATGTAATCAGTTAGCTAGGAACAGTTAGCTGGAACAGTTAGCGTGGATTCTTAACAAAATTTCAATTAGTTAATTCGTTTGTTTCTAACAAATTTTATTTTGTCCAATGTTTTCTTCATTATGCCACTTGTTGGATTCTGATAGGTCAAAATCCAAATATGAAATTGAACGAAAATGGATTCTGTGGTGAACGGATACGTATATCTATGGATACAAGTAGGATAGTGACTGACTGTTGAATCAGAGTCGAAGAATGTACCGTGTAGCTGATTAATGTGAAATCTAAATATTCCTCGGGTATTACCTACCCGTTAAAATATTTTCACCATTAACAGTTTGTACAAAAGAATTTTAATTACAATCTTTATGAAAATATATATTTGCATATATATTTTCTTCAGATGTAATCATGGATTTAATGAGTCAATAAGATATTAAACTCATTTGATTTACCATTAATACTAGATTACATAATCTCTAAAACTTTAGAAATTACATAATCGCCATGTCGAGCGAAGATAATCGATGTAGAACGATTCGTAGAACGATGATTATACTCGAGGTGCAGAATGAGATGGTGAGGCATGGATTGTTGAAACTTGGGTTATTGGTGGTACTGGTACCGTTGGTGCTGAAGCTGGTGATGTTACTGGTGTTGGTGATACTGCTGGTGTCTGCAAATTGTGTACCGTGCTCTCTAAAGTTAACACTCGAGCTCGGAGTTCTTTAACTTCTTCTACTAACCCTGGTTGGTTATCAGTGTGAGGTAAAGGTCGGATATCTTCTCTAGTTCCGTTAATGGTAGCCTCAAGACGAAAAATTCTTGCAAAAAGGGTATAAACGGTGTTGCGAACAGGTTCGCCGGTGAGCGGGTCGAGCACTCCGACGTTAGGTGGTAAGTTCGGCTCGTGATATGGAGTACCTTCTTCATTTCTCCATAGGGTAAGTATTTCGCGAACCCATCCCCACTTTCTAAAGAAATCACGATAGTTGATCGGTTGGTGCGCTCCCGTCACGCTATCTTCGGAGTCAGAAGAACTTGGTCGATTCGTAGAGGCCATCGTACGCGATCACAGAAAAGATTTTTGGTATGAAAAGCTTAGTGACAGCAAATAATAGTTGGATGGTATTCTCAATGCATAATATGCATAGATATATATAGTACCAGGATCCCTTAAATTACGGAGAAATTTACGGAAGATATTAAGCAAAGTCTATCGTAATAGATCCGCTAAGAAATAAATTTGTCTATACACTATCTATGCAATAAAGGCAGTAAGGCATGTCTAGACTTAAGAATGGTAAGCAGGCAATTCCCTAAGGATGATAAGTAGATGATTTCCGACTAGAAATGATAAGCAAAACTTTTGACATGTAGACACGGTCAAAGTCCAGACTCATTAATGTATCCTAACAACTACTAGTCAGACACACTAATGCAAGACCTGGTTCGCTAAGACCAACGCTCTGATTCCAACTGTAACAACCCGACTAATCCTCCCGGACGAAGTCTTCATCAGTTGGTCCCATTGCGATGATCGACTCCAAATAATGTCCTTAACATGAGCAAAAACACAGCGGAAGACTTAATTTGTACCTGAGAATAACATGCTTTAAAATGTCAACATAAAGTTGGTGAGATATAGGTTTGATGCTAACAGCGTTATAACTATGGACCACAAGATTTCATATGTAAACATTTTAATAAAAATATTCTAAGTGGTTGAGCACTTGGTAACCATACTTAACATTTAATCACGTCGCATATTCCCTTTATTATGAAATCTTACTACACCGTACCAAGTGTAGTCACAAAACGAAGTACTGTGCAACCGTTGAATACTGGTCGTCCAGTCCGGTTGGGGTTGTCAGGCCGATAGATCTATCAACAGGATTCGCGTTTACAATACCGCTGTAAATATTAGTTACCAAGCTACAGGGAAGTATGCCAGTGGTACAACTCAACGTAGAACATATTTTTCAGTTACTTGTGTCCATATCGTAAAACATAAAATACATGTATTCTCATCCCGAAATATTTAGAGTTTAAAAGTGGGACTATATACTCACCTAATGTATTTTGTAGTAAAAATACATATAACATCATTGGTCAAATATAAGGTTGGCCTTGGATTCACGAACCTATAACAATTATTTATATATATTAACACATATAATTATGATCGAACGAATATATACTATTGATGATATACTTGTTATTATGTGTTTCACTCGTAACTTAATTAAATAAATTAAAATGTTACTATAGTTTAGTTTAGTGTATATATATATGACTAATTTTGATCGTAATAAGGAGTAGTAATTTTGATAATAATAGTAATATGATTTTTATAAAAATAATAACGATATTAGTAATAATAAAGTGATAATTATAATATTTATAAAATTGATAATAATATTAATTAGATTAGTAATAATGATAATAAAAATAATGATAGTTTTAATAATACTTTTAATAATAATAAAATGATAATGTTTAATAACAACAAAGAAAATAATGATACCTTTAATAATAATAATAATTTCTATAATAATGTCAATTCTAGTAATGATAATAGTAATATTGATAATAATAATTCTAGTAGTAAAGATGTTAAAAATAATAATATTACTGTTATTAATAATTTTACTTATGTTAATAATAACAATAATCATAATCATAATAATACCAATAATACATGTTTAGTGATAGTAATGATGATAATAATATTAGTAATAAAGATAAGATTAGATAGTGTACCCTTATAAAAGCTTCTTAAAAAAAATGCTCCAAACCGGGTTTGAACCCGAGACATCACGCTAGCCCAAACCGACACCCAACCATTCGGCCATTCTTGTTTTTCTGTTATAATACCGAACTAAATTCTTTTAACCAGTTTATTTTCTGTTCTAACTCTTTCATCATCTTCAACACTTCATTGACCAAAACCAAATCAAATCATTCTCTATTATATCATTTAGTAATAATACAGAACCCAGTAACCGTTGTAACATAAATATCAGTAAAAAAAAATGAATTAAAAGAATGGGTCGGTCACTGTTGCTCGAAAAGTAATGAAGAACCCAAATCCAAGTTTCGAATTTTAGGATGTTTTAGCCTATACTTATAACTTGAAAAAGATGTGAAATTACTCCTAGAATCTATCTGTAACCATAATTGGATCAGAAACATCGAATTGAGGTCGAATTTGTTGATGAACAAAAATTTGACTTTTTGACACATAAACTTTGATTCGATAATTAGAGATGGTTATAAGGAATTAGGAGTTCAAATCTTGCAGATAGTTCAAATGAATAATTCCTAACATATCTGCATTATTGGATTTTGAAAGAAAATGATTTGAATTCAAGTTTTGAAAAAAAATTCCTTAACAGAGGTCACGACCTCTATTCAGTGTTCATGTGATATTTCTGTTAATTACCAATTGATTAGAAACTGTTAGAGTAAATGAAGTTGGTCATTTGCAGCGTGAATTCGATTGGTCTTTTTTTTATAACTGAGATTGATCGATATTTAACAAAAGAAGTCGACATCTAGATTCCCAAACAAATGAAAGAGTACAAAAAAATCAAAAGGTGATTGTAACAGGTTTTTGGACATATCTTTCAGATTTAGATTCTTGATTACCGAATTTTGTAGACAAAATTAATTTAATACAATTTAATTGATATGTATAGCAAAAACGTTCAAGTTTATATGTAATTATTTATAATTATATTAATAATAAATATATTTTCTAATAATATTAATGGTTAATGATATAATAATAAATAATAATTTTGATTTCCTTATGTGTATATATTTGTATATGCATTTATATACGAATCTGTATCTTGTAATTATATATATATAATGAATCATAATAATGACATTATTTATATAAATTTTAACATCTAATATTACTAATAATATTATTAATAACAATAATTTATAAGAGTAGTAATGTTGATATCAATAATAAGTTTAATAATAAAAATGATAATAACTTTTATTATTAATGATACTGGTATAATTAGTTATAATAATATTGATATTATGAATGATAGTAATAATATCGATAAATATAGTATAATGACTTATACATATCTAGTTCTTATATATACATTTATATCCCAGATCAAAATTAATAATATCAATAATACAAGTATAATATCAATATTAACATTTAACAATAAAAGTAATAATAATAATATTTATATATCATTTTTATTTTAATTTGTAATTAAAATTAGTATATTAACTTTACACTATATTATATAATATCAGTTTACACATAAATGTTCGTGAATCGTCAGGCATGGTCAAAGGGTAGCTAACTATCCGAATATAGATTTCGAACTTTCTAGACTCAACATTAAGGATTTTTTTTTTTTTGCTTATCGTGTCGGAAACATATAGAGATTAGGGTTTAAATTTGGTCGGAAATTTCCGGGTCGTTACATGGATGTTTTCGGTTCATGATTTATGTTAGATTGAAGTTTGGTTCGTGCATATAACAAATTCAGCAAACAGCTCCTGAAAACACACATTTCGCGACCACAAGGGTTGGACTCGCAGTCACCAGATGCTGAAAAAGGCCACTTCGTGACTACAATGCTGGGACTCGCGGTCGCGAGATTCTCCCTGACCAAAGCCCACTTTTGATTTTTGCAATTTCGTTCCCGCTTGCTCGCAACTTCGTTTAACATGAAATTTTGCCAACATGCTTATATATGACTACGTTTTTATGTGTAATGGTCGAAAACCCGACCCGACCCCGTTGACTTTGACTTTAACTTTGACCAAGTTTGACTTTTAGTCAAACTTAACCAAACTCTTATGCAATCTTTCTAACTTGTTTCTATACTTGTATCTTGCATGAAACTTGACAATTTGATTCACATGCTATATAATCGAGTTGTAACGAGCCATAGGACTAATTGAACATCTTTGACCTATCGTGTTTACCGTTATTGATACGACCTATTTGTTTAGGTCAAGACTAGCATTGTTCTTTGCACACGTTTACTTGTTGAAGTATCTTTTTACTCTTGCACTCAAGGTGAGATCATAGTCCCACTTTTACTCTTTTGAACTTAAATTTGGGATGAGAAAACATAAATATTTCTTTTTAATAAGTGAACACAAGTACAGGAAAACAAACATTCTACATACGAGTTTAGAACAAAATCCTCAATTCGATTATCATTAGTTACACTTACCGGGTGTAAGCGTGAACTTATGTTATGTGGATCCATATGGGTTTGAAAAACCCTCATTCGGACGTTTCGCCACCGTCATATCGGGTGAAATATATTTTCGAGAATCAGTGTATGTTCTAACACTATTGTGATGGGGTTCTATGGATGAAAAGTTAAGCATTGATAATTGGATGCTCGTGACAACAATTTTTGGAATGGTTAACTATTATTGAAATGTTATAAATCTTGTGGTTCATTTGTATTTACTCAATTACTTAATTAAACCTATGATTTCACCAACGTTTTCGTTGACAGATTTCTATGTTTTTCTCAGGTCCTTGAACGTTTTGTGATACATGCTTCCGCATATTACTTTTGACACTTTCTTGGATGTCGAGTATACATGCATACGTGAAGCATCTTTTGGCTACTTTTAAATTGTGTCGCATATGTTTCAATTGTACTTTAAACTTTGTAACGTAACTAGTTGTCGAACTACTTTGTAAACCTTGGAACATCTTTACTTTTGAAATGAATGCGACATACTTTTGGTCAAACGTTGTTTTAAAGACTTATGACCACGTAACGGTACCTAAGTAGACGGCGCCGTTAATGACGATTTTGTCGGGTCACTGCAAATGGTATCAGAGCGTTGGTTGTAGGGATTTAGAGTTCATTGGTGTCAACCCCGAGTCATAGGGTACATTAGTGAGTCTAGACTACAACCGGCATATAGACTTGAAGTAGGAATTACTTGACTACTTGTGCATTTATACTCGAACGTTTCTACTCATATCTACTCTTATTTCATCTTAATCTCACATTGTTTAATTTGATTGACACGCCACCTTGACTATATGAAATGATGTCGAATGCACATATGAATCAGGGTAATATAATTTCCGGGATTATATTACGGTGACTCATATGAACGTTCCGACATTGTGGCATAAAGAATTTAAGGCGAGTCAAGGAAAATTTTTCTCTTTATCTTGATTCCATATCACGATTAGTATTATTGATAGTACTAATTAACGGTATCCTTGTGTCATGAAGGAATGATGGCTCACCAAGGTCAACACAATACTCCTCCCGAAACTCTCGAACAAGCTCTTCAACGAATGATAGCTACCGCCGTGGGAGAGGCCGTGGCCGGTCACTTCTCCAACAACAACAACAATCATGGGGCCGGTAATTCAAACGGGGGGGTGCTCCTACAAAAACTTCATGAAGTACAACCCTCCCACTTTCGATGGAACCGGGGGACCGGTTGCTCTCACCCGATGGTTCGAACAAACGGAAGCCGTTTTTAGCATAAGTGGATGTCGGGACCAAGATAAGGTCAAGTTTCCACCCTCACTCTCACCGGTATTGCCCACTCATGGTGGAACACGTATGTACAATCGGTGGGTATCGATGAAGCCCTTACACTCTCTTGGACCGAATTAAGAGAAAGAATGATCACCGAATACTTCCCGCGCGAAGAGACTCGAAGGCTCGAACAGGGGCCAAGAAATTTAAAAATAGCCCGAGATGACCTCGAAGCTTATAATCAACGGTTTGCCGAACTAACCTCAATTTGTCCAAACCTCCGGGCTCCCGAGCTCCAAGGAGTTGAGTTTTACATGGATGGCCTCCCTAAGAGCATTCCACACGGGGTAATGCCATTAAGACCCGCCGACCTACAAGAGGCTGTGATGATAGCCCGCCGATTTATAAAAACGGTGGATGAAATTGAAGCGCCGGCACCAACGGCCGAGGACCAACCGGTTAAAAATAAAAGAAAACAGGAAGCCTCTCCATCAAGCAACCACAACCACAACGACTCCACTAAGAAGCCTTTCACCCCCGGTGGTAGGAAAAATTATGCCGGAACACGACCTTTTTGCAACTGCCACAAACATCGTTATGGAAAATGTGGCAAACCAGTTTGAATCAAGTGTCAAAGAAGTGGCCATGTGGCCCATGGTTGTAAAGGTGCCACCCCCGTCGCTGAAAAGGTGCCCAGTGCACGCAGAAGGGGTGCTTGTTTCGAATGTGGACAACTGGGTCATTTTAAGAATGCATGTCCCAAGAAGAACGCCAACCCCAATGTACGCGAATGAGCTTTCAACATTAACACCTAGGATGCCCGGAATGACAATTAGTTACGGGTACGTTTCTTTTCAATGACTCTTATGTTTCATGTTTATCCGATTCGGGTATCGATAAATGTTTTGTATCCAAGGCTTTGGAGCCTACTCTTTTCACTCCACCCCCTAGATATTACTTACGCCATTCAAGTGACAAACGGAAAACCATTGCGTACCGATAAATTTTATCGGAGGGTGTACGTTAAACTTATTGGGTGGATAATTTGAATTTTGACTTGATACCTATAGAACTAGGGAGCTCAAAACCTATTTGTTAAGAAGAAAATGATTCCTTACATGAGTATGGATTATCGTGAAATAAATAATTTCCGGTTGAGAACCGATATCCTCTTCCCCGTATCAACAACCTCTTGAACTGTTACAAGGATCTCGCGTGTATTCCAAATTCGACCTTCATGCTGGTTATCATCAATTAAGGGTTAAGGGAGACAATGCCTCATAAACCGCTTTCCGAACTTGCTACGATAGTTATAATTTTCTTTTAATGTCGTTCAGTTTAACTAAGGCTCCGTCCGTATTCATAGACCTCCTGAACCGCGTATGCAAACTTATCTAGACAAATCCATTATCGTATTTACAAATGATGTCTAAACCTATTCAGGTAAACAAGAAAATGAACAACGTCTCCGTCGTACGCTCGAACTCTCGAGAAAGGAGCAACTCTATACCGAATTCTCCAAGTGAGAATTTTGGTTAAACGAAGTTCAAATCCTAGACCATGTTGTTAGTGGTCAAGGTATTACAATAAATCTCGCAATTGAAGCCCCACGTAATCGGGAAACCCTCACGACTCTGACTTGCATTCATAAAATCTTAGATCTCGCCGGTTATTACCGTAGATTCATTTCTGACTTTTTCTTGTGTTGCTCGTCCTTTAACCCCATTAACTCACTGAGGAAAGAATTAAACCTCTCCGTGTACGAACTTTGAACGCGATTATTCACACCAACCTTACTAACTAAATTCGTGTAGCACAATGGAATTCAAATATGGAAATATTTCTACTTGAACGCCTGAAAGGCATACTCTCTCGACTCGAAATCAAGGAAACTGAAATTCGTTATTTTGCATGAAGAATTTGAATACTTATTTATGAATCCGATCAATCTTATTTTCATCACGTACCATGATACATAACTCTGCTATTTCACTATGACCGTATGATATTACTGGGACCCAAGATGACACACATTCCAAGGATACCTCCTTCTTCTTTGACTTATCGCTCTTATGCTTCTGATATGGCCTACTACAACTCAACTCCGAACTATACAACTACGTGTACTATCTCGTTTTCCCACCAAGTCTCAACATTTGACCACTAGATGTGCGACATGGTTACCTCAAGGTGTGAACTCATCCTATTCTAAGTACTCATTTCACTCCTGTCTTTTCGTTCGCACTTCCGTATAAGGAAACTTTTTATAAAATTTCTCAATGGAGAGAGAAACTCTTCACATTATATTAGTATTCGCCACGAGGGTGAATAGTCCTAACGAACATTTTCATAAACCGATAGATCTTCCGCGGCGTGGACTTCTTGAGAGACGAAACCTGTTCAAACGTGTTTTAAAGAAAATTCTAGTTCGGCACGACGTGCCATCTCCATTAAAATTTCAGATCGGGATACTCGTCTCACTTCTAAATTCGGTATGCCTTACAAGGAACCTCGGGGACCCGTCCAAACATGAGTACCACGTATCATCCACAAACCAGCAGACCAAACAAACGTATGATTCAAATCTTGGAAAGACATGTTACAAACTTGTATTGTTGCCTTTAGTTGTCTCCTCTCACAACAGTAGTTACCACTCGTATATTAACGCCGCACCTTTCAAAACCTTACATCACCACAAATGTTGTTCTCCTATTTCACTGGACCAAAGTAGGTGACAAGCAAATCATCAGATTCGAAATCATTTAAGAAATAACCGTTGAGATAATTCAAGTCCGAGAAGGGCTCAAGACGACCCGTAATCACCAAAGGAGTTATACCGATGTTAGATGAAAACCTCTCAAGTTCAAAGTCAGTAGCCGTGTAATATTGAAAAACCGCACCTCGGAAAGGTGTAATCCGTTTCGTGAAATTGAGGAAAGTTATATCCGCAATATTGATCCTTTTGAAATCTTGGGGCGTATTGGAACCGCTTCCTACCGTTTAGGTCTCCTGACTCAATTAAGTTTCCGTTTACCTAACGTTCCATGTAACATACTTAGAGACGTGTCCTGTGGAACAGGAACGTGCTATCCTTCCAGATAAACTTACTATCGATGACAACTCCTCTTCGTAGAAAAACCGGTTGAAATTGTGGATCGTAAAACCAAGCCTTAATACAACGTGAAATTCCGAATGTCAAAGTTCATGAGAATGCCCAAGGACGTATCTTCACTTATTCATAGCATTGACAATGCAAGGTCTCAAGGAAGAGACATCGACTATTGCTTCCAACTAAATTTCGGGACGAAATTTCTTTTAAGGTGTGGGTAATGTAACATCCCGCATTTTTCCGTTAATTTATTTTAACGTCCGTCTTTTTATTTTAAATAATATCCTTCGTAACTAGATTCATATCCCCCATTAGCTAACATTCTTAACAATTTTGTTATTGGATTATAACGTCTCTCGTACTCTCGTGAAATTCAAAATAATTCATTCGGTTAATTCACACACCCGAATGAAACTAGAGGGACTAAACTTGCCAAGAGGCCAAAGATTTGACTAGGTCAACTAGTCAAACCTTCAACCTCCTCCTCTCATTTCATTATCTCCATCTTTACTACTTCCTTCTTTTTCTCTCAACACCCCAAACAAAGAATCACCATCTATTTCAAATCAAGCAAGCAACAATCCAAACAAATTACATATTTGGAATCCTTGCAACTTCCTCTTCGATTCCATACCGATTTCATTACATTTTGGTAAGTTTCTAAAATCACTAGATTTTGTGTTCTTGATGTTTTTAACTTATAAAGTTGTTAATTAGTGTCTATGGCTCAAGTCTAACATGAATATATGATTTATATGCTCGATCTCGTTGTTTTAGTGTAACTAGCATGAACATGAAAAGTGTGTGTTTGATTTTGAGTTTTAGATGATTAAATGTTGTTGTTATGATAAAGTGCAAGTATTAAATGTGTTCCTAGTATCACTAGCTTCAATTTGATGTGTAGGTTGCTTTAGAAAACTTCATAAACTTGATTATTGAATTTGGTGATATTGGTTAGGGTTTGAACTAAATGTGAATATTTAATGCATTGAATGCCATGAATGGTTGTTGGTAAGTGGTTAGTTGCAATATATGTTTAATTACCTACGAAACGGCGTATTATATGTGTGTATTAAGTTCCCGAATCATCTTATGCAATTTATGAACTTGGAAACTTTGATAACGAGCTTTAAATGATCATTCGACGGGAATTTGGTTATTGAAAATGATGTTTTTGTTTGATCAAATGTGTTTAGTTGTATTCCTAGTTAAATTACCTTTCCAACGATATAAGATACTTGTTTTGGATGTTTTCGGTTCATGATTTATGTTAGATTGAAGTTTGGTTCGTGCATATAACAAATTCAGCAAACAGCTCCTGAAAACACACATTTCGCGACCACAAGGGTTGGACTCGCGGTCACCAGATGTTGAAAAAGGCCACTTCGCGACCACAATGCTGGGACTCGCGGTCGCGAGATTCTCCCTGACCAAAGCCCACTTTTAATTTTTGCAATTTCGTTCCCGCTTGCTCGCAACTCCGTTTAACATGAAATTTTGCCAACATGCTTATATATGACTACGTTTTTATGTGCAATGGTCGGAAACCCGACCCGACCCCGTTGACTTTGACTTTAACTTTGACCAAGTTTGACTTTTAGTCAAACTTAACCAAACTCTTATGCAATCTTTCTAACTTGTTTCTATACTTGTATCTTGCATGAAATTTGACAATTTGATTCACATGCTACATAATCGAGTCGTAACGAGCCATAGGACTAATTGAACTTCTTTGACCTATTGTGTTTACCGTTATTGATACGACCTATTTGTTTAGGTCAAGACTAGCATTGTTCTTTGCACACGTTTACTTGTTGAAGTATCTTTTTACTCTTGCACTCAAGGTGAGATCATAGTCCCACTTTTACTCTTTTGAACTTACATTTTGGGATGAGAAAACATAAATGTTTCTTTTTACTAAGTGAACACAAGTATAGGAAAACAAACATTCTACATACGAGTTTAGAACAAAATCCTCAATTCGATTATCATTAGTTACACTTGCCGGGTGTAAGTGTGAACTTATGCTATGTGGATCCATATGGGTTTGACAAACCCTCATTCGGACATTTCGCCACCGTCATATTGGGTGAAATATATTTTCGAGAATCAGTGTATGTTCTAACACTATTGTGATGGGGTTCTATGGATGGAAAGTTAAGCATTGATAATTGGGTGCTCGTGACAACAATTTTTGGAATGGTTAACTATTATTGAAATGTTGTAAATCTTGTGGTTCATTTGTATTTACTCACTTACTTAATTAAACCTATGATTTCACCAACGTTTTCGTTGACAGATTTCTATGTTTTTCTCAGGTCCTTGAACGTTTTGTGATACATGCTTCCGCATATTACTTTTGATACTTGCTTGGATGTCGAGTATACATGCATACGTGGAGCATCTTTTGGCTACTTTTAAATTGTGTCGCATATGTTTCAATTGTACTTTAAACTTTGTAACGTAACTAGTTTTCGAACTACTTTGTAAACCTTGGAACATCTTTACTTTTGAAATGAATGCGACATACTTTTGGTCAAACGTTGTTTTAAAGACTTATGACCACGTAACGAGACCTAAGTAGACGGCACCGTCAATGACAATTTTGTCGGGTCGCTACATGGACTTCGGGCGCATTCTCCAAGTTCCAACATATGGTGAAGAGTTCTTCAGTTCGCATCATGGACTGGCATATCTTTCGAATTTTATCTCCAACAAAACGGCATTAATAGATACACTGTGCAAGGAGAATGCTCCTCGAGCTAAAATTGAGAGATCTGGAGTACTAGGAAGACATCTCTCCCGTAAGTATGAAGTTTGGAATAAAGTCATTGACTACAACATCTACTGCAAATTAGGAAATCACTACAATATCCATGCCACTCAATTTGCTCTCATGTGGTGCGTGGAACATGGCATCAAAGTAAACATTTCCTATCTAATGGCAACCAGAATGAGTGGAACTATCACCGAAATAACTCGAGGATTACCCTATGGAATGCATCTCAACAAACTGTTCAGGCACCTCAACATCTCAAGTGATAACTCTCTTCCACTTACTCACAAACCAATCTTACCACCAAAGACAATAGGAGGATCAACCTCTAAGTGAAGAAGAACTACTAATGAGGAAGGAACGAGCAGAGGAGCTATTGAGATATCAGAAAGTGAAGATGAAGAAGGAAATGAATCGGTGAGAGATCTTGGGGTTAATGCTAAAATGGATAAGATCTATCAAACTCAAATCAAAAGTCTGAAGAAGGAATCAAAAGTGAAGAAATTGCTAAAAGGAGTGATCAGAAGATTGACCTGTAGGTCAGGAAATGAGGAAGATGATGATTTGAGTGAAGACTTCTAACAAGTTCTCATGAAACTGTTCTACTGTTTAATGGTTGAATGTTTAAGACAACAATGTTTTGAAAACTTTGGTATGTATGTTTAATAAGTATTCATGTGTGCTTACTACATGCATTCAATTGATCACATGAAAAGTCTAAACGAAACTGTCAGAATTACACACGGCTGAACTCACGGTCAACCTTAGGGTAAGCCGTAAAAATACTGACAAGCCATTCTGTCCTATTATGCTCAATAACTTTTCTCAAGTAAGAATTGACATGTCAATCAAAAGACTTTATTCAACCAACCTACCCCACTTGTGAAAAAGTAAAGTTATACCTAGTAGGCCTCTATAAAAACTAGTACATTCAACTAAACTCATACCCACCATTTACAATCCCTCAAAATCCATCACTTTCAACCAAGTCATAAGACCGATTGTAGAAGGAAGAGAAGTGTCAACACATAAACTTTCAACCTATTCGCTGACTAACTTCTCTAGTGTGAATTGGAATATCTTCCCCAATCTTCGAGGACCTCTATATCATCTTCATGTAAACGAGTTCTATGCAAACTTCCAATTCCATGACGATATGAAGATATCATTCACTCTCTATGAAAAAAAGCTATTCCTTAACACTTGAAGAATTTGGAAACATCATGGATGTTCCAAGTAACGGGATCAAATTCTTTCTCAGCCCAAACTCATTTGATGAGTTTCCAGAATGGTTAGAAAAAGAATGTATTCTTGAAACATTGAGTGAAGGGCCACTCAAATTTGAGTCCATTAACAAGGAGGGTTTCTTAGTGCATCACCTTGATTCAACATATGATCTATGGCAACAGATCATCTCCATAAACGTATATGGAAAAGGTAAAATATTTTGAAGAATGAATGCAAATGAGGTTACTCTTTTGTGGTGTCTCATACACTCACTTAAAGTAAACATCGCATTTCTTATGGCATCAAGAATGCAACAGGCAGCTCAAGAACCCTACTTGAAACTACCTTATGGTCTTCACTTAACTAAACTTTTTTCTCACCTCAAATTAATAACCTCTTATCACTATGCTGCTCAAGTTTCATCATACCTAATATGCAGAGCATCAACTAGACCATTTGTTGAATCTTCTCTAGACAATCCTCCAAACTTCAGCCTACTTTCAACCGCAGGACAAAATAGTGTCATTCACAAGAATGTTCTGAAAATCGGACGACATCTGAACAGACTTGATGGAATTATAAGAGACACTTATCACTACATTCACCGCAAGAAATAGGACAAGGCAATTTGAAGAATGCCTACCTATACCATGAATTTATGTGCTCTTTATTGTATTTTCCATGCATATTTTTATATGCATAACTATGTTTCATGCTTGCTTTGAATAAAATGTGTGCTTGTTATGTTTTAATAAATATTTTCCAACGTGCACAATTTAAGGGGGAGCTTTGCTCTAAGGGCGAGCTTAGTTCTAGGGGGAGCTAACCTTTTTGCTTCGATAAAATAGGAAGAAATATGGATATAAATGATTGTTAACGCTTGCGTATTTATAGCAAAATGTCCCTCATCACTTGTATGTTTGTCATCATCAAAAAGGGGGAGAATGTTGGTTGAATGTTAGTTAATGAACTAAATGACAAAGTTAAGTATGATGATTAACCAAAGAATATTTTTTGATAATGACACATACATATGCATAAGTGATGAACGACATCTTAACATAAAACACGCAAAGTCACTAATCCATACTTTATCTTACAAATGACCAAGTCAAACATAGCTTAAAGAATGGAATTAAAGATCAGCAAAATACACGGTCAAGGTACAGTCGACCGTATACCCAGGAGTAGAACCCCAAACTGAATTGCAACACAGTTTTATGAAAACAAGTTGCACGGTCGCCACCACGGTCAACCGCAGTGCGACCGAAGTTTTCTCTGTCACCAATTTTGACCAAATTAAGTTTGAAAAGTTCTCGACATCTATAATTCAAGAATGAAATGTCCCGTTCTTATTGATTAAAAACATTCCATATTAATTGATTTCGTTGCGAGGTTTTGACCTCTATATGAGACGTTTTTCCAAGACTGCATTCATTTTAAAATAAACCATAACCTTTATTTCATCAATAAAGGTTTAAAAAGCTTTACGTAGATTATCAAATAATGATAATCTAAAATATCCTGTTTACACACGACCATTACATAATGGTTTACAATACAAATATGTTACAACAAAATAAGTTTCTTGAATGCAGTTTTTACACAATATCATACAAGCATGGACTCCAAATCTCGTCCTTATTTAAGTATGCGACAGCGGAAGCTCTTAATAATCACCTGAGAATAAACATGCTTAAAACATCAACAAAAATGTTGGTGAGTTATAGGTTTAACCTATATATATCAAATCATAATAATAGACCACAAGATTTCATATTTCAATACACATCCCATACATAGAGATAAAAATCATTCATATGGTGAACACCTGGTAACCGACATTAACAAGATGCATATATAAGAATATCCCCATCATTCCGGGACACCCTTCGGATATGATATAAATTTCGAAGTACTAAAGCATCCGGTACTTTGGATGGGGTTTGTTAGGCCCAATAGATCTATCTTTAGGATTCGCGTCAATTAGGGTGTCTGTTCCCTAATTCTTTGATTACCAGACTTAATAAAAAGGGGCATATTCAATTTCGATAATTCAACCATAGAATGTAGTTTCACGTACTTGTGTCTATTTTGTAAATCATTTATAAAACCTGCATGTATTCTCATCCCAAAAATATTAGATTTTAAAAGTGGGACTATAACTCACTTTCACAGATTTTTACTTCGTCGGGAAGTAAGACTTGGCCACTGGTTGATTCACGAACCTATAACAATATATACATATATATCAAAGTATGTTCAAAATATATTTACAACACTTTTAATATATTTTGATGTTTTAAGTTTATTAAGTCAGCTGTCCTCGTTAGTAACCTACAACTAGTTGTCCACAGTTAGATGTACAGAAATAAATCGATAAATATTATCTTGAATCAATCCACGACCCAGTGTATACGTATCTCAGTATTGATCAAAACTCAAACTATATATATTTTGGAATCAACCTCAACCCTGTATAGCTAACTCCAACATTCACATATAGAGTGTCTATGGTTGTTCCGAAATATATATAGATGTGTCGACATGATAGGTCGAAACATTGTATACGTGTCTATGGTATCTCAAGATTACATAATATACAATACAAGTTGATTAAGTTATGGTTGGAATAGATTTGTTACCAATTTTCACGTAGCTAAAATGAGAAAAATTAACCAATCTTGTTTTACCCATAACTTCTTCATTTTAAATCCGTTTTGAGTGAATCAAATTGCTATGGTTTCATATTGAACTCTATTTTATGAATCTAAATAGAAAAAGTATAGGTTCATAGTCAGAAAAATAAGTTACAAGTCATTTTTGTAAAGGTAGTCATTTCAGTCGAAAGAACGACGTCTAGATGACCATTTTAGAAAACATACTTCCACTTTGAGTTTAACCATAATTTTTGGATATAGTTTCATGTTCATAATAAAAATCATTTTCTCAGAATAACAACTTTTAAATCAAAGTTTATCATAGTTTTTAATTAACTAACCCAAAACAGCCCGCGGTGTTACTATGACGGCGTAAATTTGGTTTTACGGTGTTTTTCGTGTCTCCAGGTTTTAAATCATTAAGTTAGCATATCATATAGATATAGAACATGTGTTTAGTTGATTTTAAAAGTCAAATTAGAAGGATTAACTTTTGTTTGCGAACAAGTTTAGAATTAACTAAACTATGTTCTAGTGATTACAAGTTTAAACCTTCGAATAAGATAGCTTTATATGTATGAATCGAATGATGTTATGAACATCATTACTACCTTAAGTTCCTTGGATAAACCTACTGGAAAATAGAAAAATGGATCTAGCTTCAACGGATCCTTGGATGGCTCGAAGTTCTTGAAGCAGAATCATGACACGAAAACAAGTTCAAGTAAGATCATCACTTGAAATAAGATTGTTATAGTTATAGAAATTGAACCAAAGTTTGAATATGATTATTACCTTGTATTAGAATGATAACCTACTGTAAGAAACAAAGATTTCTTGAGGTTGGATGATCACCTTACAAGATTGGAAGTGAGCTAGCAAACTTGAAAGTATTCTTGATTTTATGTAACTAGAACTTGTAGAATATATGAAGAACACTTAGAACTTGAAGATAGAACTTGAGAGAGATCAATTAGATGAAGAAAATTGAAGAATGAAAGTGTTTGTAGGTGTTTTTGGTCGTTGGTGTATGGATTAGATATAAAGGATATGTAATTTTGTTTTCATGTAAATAAGTCATGAATGATTACTCATATTTTTGTAATTTTATGAGATATTTCATGCTAGTTGCCAAATTATGGTTCCCACATGTGTTAGGTGACTCACATGGGCTGCTAAGAGCTGATCATTGGAGTGTATATACCAATAGGACATACATCTAAAAGCTGTGTATTGTACGAGTACGAATACGGGTGCATACGAGTAGAATTGTTGATGAAACTGAACGAGGATGTAATTGTAAGCATTTTTTTAAGTAGAAGTATATTGATAAGTGTATTGAAGTCTTTCAAAAGTGTATAAATACATATTAAAACACTACATGTATATACATTTTAACTGAGTCGTTAAGTCATCGTTAGTCGTTACATGTAAGTGTTGTTTGAAACCTTTAGGTTAACGATCTTGTTAAATGTTGTTAACCCAATGTTTATAATATCAAATGAGATTTTAAATTATTATATTATCATGATATTATCATGTATGAATATCTCTTAATATGATATATATACATTAAATGTCTTTACAACGATAATCGTTACATATATGTCTCGTTTAAAAATCATTATGTTAGTAGTCTTGTTTTTACATATGTAGTTCATTGTTAATATACTTAATGATATGTTTACTTATCATAGTATCATGTTAACTATATATATATCCATATATATGTCATCATATAGTTTTTACAAGTTTTAACGTTCGTGAATCACCGGTCAACTTGGGTGGTCAATTGTCTAAATGAAACATATTTCAATTAATCAAGTCTTAACAAGTTTGATTGCTTAACATGTTGGAAACATTTAATCATGTAAATATCAATCTCAATTAATATATATAAACATGGAAAAGTTCGGGTCACTACAGTACCTACCCGTTAAATAAATTTCGTCCCGAAATTTTAAGCTGTTGAAGGTGTTGACGAATCTTCTGGAAATAGATGCGGGTATTTCTTCTTCATCTGATCTTCACGCTACCAGGTGAAATCGGGTCCTCTACAAGCATTCCATCGAACCTTAACAATTGGTATCTTGTTTTGCTTAAGTCTTTTAACCTCACGATCCATTATTTCGACGGGTTCTTCGATGAATTGAAGTTTTTCGTTGATTTGGATTTCATCTAACGGAATAGTGAGATCTTCTTTAGCAAAACATTTCTTCAAATTCAAGACGTGGAAAGTGTTATGTACAGCCGCGAGTTGTTGAGGTAACTCAAGTCGGTAAGCTACTGGTCTGACACGATCAATAATCTTGAATGGTCCAATATACCTTGGATTTAGTTTCCCTCGTTTACCAAATCGAACAACGCCTTTCCAAGGTGCAACTTTAAGCATGACCATCTCTCCAATTTCATATTCTATATCTTTTCTTTTAATGTCAGCGTAGCTCTTTTGTCGACTTTGGGCGGTTTTCAACCGTTGTTGAATTTGGATGATCTTCTCGGTAGTTTCTGGTATAATCTCCGGACCCATAATCTGTCTATCCCCCACTTCACTCCAACAAATCGGAGACCTGCACTTTCTACCATATAGTGCTTCAAACGGCGCCATCTCAATGCTTGAATGGTAGCTGTTGTTGTAGGAAAATTCTGCTAACGGTAGATGTCGATCCCAACTGTTTCCGAAATCAATAACACATGCTCGTAGCATGTCTTCAAGCGTTTGTATCATCCTTTCGCTCTGCCCATCAGTTTGTGGATGATAGGCAGTACTCATGTCTAGACGAGTTCCTAATGCTTGCTGTAATGTCTGCCATAATCTTGAAATAAATCTACCATCCCTATCAGAGATAATAGAGATTGGTATTCCATGTCTGGAGACGACTTCCTTCAAATACAGTCGTGCTAACTTCTCCATCTTGTCATCTTCTCTTATTGGCAGGAAGTGTGCTGATTTGGTGAGACGATCAACTATTACCCAAATAGTATCAAAACCACTTGCAGTCCTTGGCAATTTAGTGATGAAATCCATGGTAATGTTTTCCCATTTCCATTCCGGGATTTCGGGTTATTGAAGTAGACCTGATGGTTTCTGATGCTCAGCTTTGACCTTAGAACACGTCAAACATTCTCCTACGTATTTAGCAACATCGGCTTTCATACCCGGCCACCAAAAATGTTTCTTGAGATCCTTGTACATCTTCCCCGTTCCAGGATGTATTGAGTATTTGGTTTTATGAGCTTCTCTAAGTACCATTTCTCTCATATCTCCAAATTTTGGTACCCAAATCCTTTCAGCCCTATACCGGGTTCCGTCTTCCCGAATATTAAGATGCTTCTCTGATCCTTTGGGTATTTCATCCTTTAAATTTCCCTCTTTTAAAACTCCTTGTTGCGCCTCCTTTATTTGAGTAGTTAGGTTATTATGAATCATTATATTCATAGATTTTACTCGAATGGGTTCTCTGTCCTTCCTGCTCAAGGCATCGGCTACCACATTTGCCTTCCCCGGGTGGTAACGAATCTCAAAGTCGTAATCATTCAATAATTCAATCCACCTACGCTGCCTCATATTCAGTTGTTTCTGATTAAATATGTGTTGAAGACTTTTGTGGTCGGTATATATAATACTTTTGACCCCATATAAGTAGTGCCTCCAAGTCTTTAATGCAAAAACAACCGCGCCTAATTCCAAATCATGCGCCGTATAATTTTGTTCGTGAATCTTCAATTGTCTAGACGCATAAGCAATCACCTTCGTTCGTTGCATTAATACACAACCGAGACCTTGCTTTGATGCGTCACAATAAATCACAAAATCATCATTCCCTTCAGGCAATGACAATATAGGTGTCGTAGTTAGCTTTTTCTTCAATAACTGAAACGCTTTCTCTTGTTCATCATTCCATTCAAATTTCTTCCCTTTATGCGTTAATGCAGTCAAAGGTTTTGCTATTCTGGAAAAGTCTTGGATGAACCTTCTGTAGTAACCAGCTAGTCCTAAAAACTGGCGTATGTGTTTCGGAGTTTTCGGGGTTTCCCACTTTTCAACAGTTTCTATCTTTGCCGGATCCACCTTAATACCTTCTTTGATCACTATGTGACCGAGGAATTGAACTTCTTCCAACCAAAATGCACACTTTGAAAACTTGGCGTATAATTCTTCCTTCCTCAATACTTCTAACACCTTTCTCTAATGTTCGCCGTGTTCTTGGTCATTCTTTGAGTAAATAAGTATGTCATCAATGAAAACAATGACAAACTTGTCAAGGTATGGTCCACACACTCGGTTCGTAAGGTCCATGAACACAGCTGGTGCATTAGTTAAACCAAACGGCATGACCATAAACTCGTAATGACCGTAACGTGTTCTGAAAGCAGTCTTTGGAATATCATCTTCTTTCACCCGCATTTGATGATACCCGGAACGTAAGTCAATCTTTGAATAAACAGACGAGCCTTGTAGTTGATCAAATAAGTCGTCGATTCTCGGTAGTGGGTAGCGGTTCTTGATGATAAGTTTGTTCAACTCTCGGTAGTCGATACACAACCTGAATGTACCATCTTTCTTCTTGACAAACAAAACAGGAGCTCCCCACGGTGATGTGCTTGGTCGAATGAAACCACGCTCTAAAAGTTCTTGTAATTGGCTTTGCAGTTCTTTCATCTCGCTGGGTGCGAGTCTGTAAGGAGCACGAGCTATTGGTGCAGCTCCTGGTACAAGATCTATTTGAAATTCAACGGATCGATGTGGGGGTAATCCCGGTAATTCTTTCGGAAATACATCGGGAAATTCTTTTGCAATGGGAACATCATTGATGCTCTTTTCTTCAGTTTGTAATTTCTCGACGTGTGCTAGAACAGCATAGCAACCTTTTCTTATTAGTTTTTGTGCCTTCAAATTACTAATAAGATGTAGCTTCGTGTTGCCCTTTTCTCCGTACACCATTAAGGGTTTTCCTTTTTCTCGTATAATGCGAATTGCATTTTTGTAACAAACGATCTCTGCTTTCACTTCTTTCAACCAGTCCATACCGATTATCACATCAAAACTCCCTAACTCTACTGGTATCAAATCAATCTTAAATGTTTCGCTAACCAGTTTAATTTCTCGATTCGGACATATTATCTGCTGAAATTAATTTACCATTTGCTATTTCGAGTAAAAATTTACTATCCAAAGGCGTCAATGGACAACTTAATTTAGCACAAAAATCTCTACTCATATAGCTTCTATCCGCACCCGAATCAAATAAAACGTAAGCAGATTTATTGTCAATAAGAAACGTACCCGTAACAAGCTCCGGGTCTTCCTGTGCCTCTGCCGCATTAATATTGAAAACTCTTCCGCGGCCTTGTCCATTCGTGTTCTCCTGGTTCGGGCAATTTCTAATAATGTGGCCCGGTTTTCCACATTTATAAAAAACTATATTGGCATAACTTGCTCCGACACTACTTGCTCCGCCATTACTCGTTCCGACACCATTTGTTCCTTTCGTTCTATTAACCCCTGGTCCGTAGACCTCACACTTTGCCGCGCTATGACCATTTCTTTTACACTTGTTGCAAAATTTGGTGCAGAACCCCGAGTGATACTTTTCACACCTTTGGCATAGCTGCTTCTGATTGTTATTGTTGTTGCGGTTATTATTGTTGTTGGGATGATTGTTGTAGTTGCTGTTGTTGTTGTTGTTGTTGTTGTTGTTGTTGGGCCGTTTGTTGTAGTTGCGATTGATGTTGCGATTGTTGGGATAATTGTTGCGATTATTGTTGTAATTGCTGTTGTTGTTGTATTGGTGATTCTTATCACCGTTTTCCTCCCACTTTCTTTTGACTTGCTTCACATTGGCCTCTTCAGCAGTCTATTCTTTAATTCTTTCTTCAATCTGGTTCACTAGTTTGTGAGCCATTCTACATGCCTGTTGTATGGAGGCGGGCTCGTGTGAACTTATATCTTCTTGGATTCTTTCCGGTAATCCTTTCACAAACGCGTCGATCTTCTCTTCTTCATCTTCGAATGCTCCCGGAAACAATAGGCACAATTCTGTGAATCGTCTTTCGTACGTGGTAATATCAAATCCTTGGGTTCGTAACCCTCTAAGTTCTGTCTTGAGCTTATTGACCTCGGTTCTGGGACGGTATTTCTCGTTCATCAAGTGCTTGAATGCTGACCACGGTAGTGCGTACGCATCGTCTTGTCCCACTTGCTCTAGATAGGTATTCCACCATGTTAACGCAGAACCTGTGAAGGTATGCGTAGCGTACTTCACTTTGTCCTCTTCAGTACACTTACTTATGGCAAACACCGATTCGACCTTCTCGGTCCACCGTTTCAATCAGATCGGTCCTTCGGTTCCTTCAAATTCCAAAGGTTTGCAGGCAGTGAATTCTTTGTAGGTGCATCCTACACGATTTCCTGTACTGCTAGATCCAAGGTTATTGTTGGTATGTAGCGCAGCCTGTACTGCGACTATGTTTGAAGCTAGAAAAGTACGGAATTCCTCTTCATTCATATTCACGGTGTGTCGAGTAGTCGGTGCCATTTCCTTCAAAATAGTCAAATGGAATAAGTTAATCATACAGAATATTAAGAGTAGTTAATAGTATTTCGTAGCATAATATGAACTCATTTATAAAAGCTTTTTCTTCATATTAGCATTTTATAAGTTTAAATTCGGGTAGTACCTACCCGTTAAGTTCATACTTAGTAGCTAATATACAATCCAACTACTACAATTCTATATGAAAAACTGATTATAATAATATTTCGCGTTCAAACTTTTACACAATAGTTTACAAACTTACAATACCGCTTATTTTACATATAGCATGAAATATAGCACACAATAAATTTGATACAAGATGATTGTGAAGATAATTCTAGCTAGTACACAAGTCATTCAGCAAAGGCAATAAAGACACGTAATTCATACGTCCAGAAACAAGTCATGCATTCTGGTTTTACTAGGATTACTTCCCATCCTTGGTCTTGTGGAACATACCCGTTATGGCCGTTGATAAGACAACGTGTTGTAACGTCGTCAAAGGGACGAGGGTTACGTAATGTCCAACAGTCCCGTAACAATCTAAAAACCTCATTTCTTACCCCAATTACCGACTCCATCACTTGTGGGAACGTTTTGTTTAATAGTTGTAGCCCGATGTTCTTGTTCTCACTTTGGTGAGAAGCGAACATTACTAATCCGTAAGCATAACATGCTTCTTTATGTTGCATGTTAGCCGCTTTTTCTAAATCACGAAGTCCAATATTCGGATATATTGAGTCAAAATAATTTCTTAACCCATTGCGTAAAATAGCATTTGGGTTCCCCGCAATATATGCGTCAAAGTAAACACATCGTAACTTATGGATTTCCCAATGTGATATCCCCCATCTTTCGAACGAAAGCCTTTTATAAACCAAGGCATTCTTGGAACGTTCTTCGAATGTCTTACAAACTGATCTCGCCTTAAATAGTTGTGCCGAAGAATTCTGACCTACTCTAGACAAGATCTCATCAATCATGTCTCCGGGTAGGTCTCTTAAAATATTGGGTTGTCTATCCATTTTGTGTTTTTATACTGTAAAATAGACAAGAGTTAGATTCATAAAAAAAATTACTTATTAATACAAGCAATTTTTACATATATCATAAAGCATAAGCACACTATATTACATATATTACACCACACGAATACAACTATCTTATTCCGACTCGCTTGTTTCTTCTTCTTCGGTTTTGGTTCGTTTTGCCAAGTTTCTAGGGATATATGATGTCCCCCTAATACGAGCCGTCGTTTTCCACATTGGTTTAGAAAAACCTGGCGGTTTAGAGGTTCCCGGGTCATTGTTACAACTTAAGGACTTCTAGATTTCTCTATTTTTATGCCCTTTCCCTTATTATTTTCATCTGCCTTTTTAAATTCAGTTGGGGTAATTTCTATAACATCATCGGAATTCTCGTCGGAATCCGATTCATCGGAGAATTGGTAATCCTCCCAATATTTTGCTTCCTTAGCGGAAACACCATTGACCATAATTAACCTTGGTCGGTTGGTTGAGAATTTTCTTTTACTTAACCGTTTTATTATTTCTCCCACCGGTTCTATTTCTTCATCCGGTTCCGATTCTTTTTCCGGTTCCGATTCTTCTTCCGGTTCCGACTCTTCTTCTGGTTCCTCTTCGGGAACTTGTGAATCAGTCCACAAATCATTCCAATTTACATTTGACTCTTCATTATTATTAGGTGAGTCAATGGGACTTGTTCTAGAGGTAGACATCTATCACATAATATCAAACGCATTAAGAGATTAATATATCACATAATATTCACATGTTAAAAATATATAGTTTCCAACAAAATTTGTTAAGCAATCATTTTTCAAGTAAACACGGTCGAAGTCTAGACTCACTAATGCATCCTAACAAACTCGATAAGACACACTAATGCAAAATTCTGGTTCTCTAAGACCAACGCTCGGATACCAACTGAAATGTCCCGTTCTTATTGATTAAAAACGTTCCATATTAATTGATTTCGTTGCGAGGTTTTGACCTCTATATGAGACGTTTTTCAAAGACTGCATTCATTTTAAAACAAACCATAACCTTTATTTCATCAATAAAGGTTTAAAAAGCTTTACGTAGATTATCAAATAATGATAATCTAAAATATCCTGTTTACACACGACCATTACATAATGGTTTATAATACAAATATGTTACAACAAAATAAGTTTCTTGAATGCAGTTTTTACACAATATCATACAAGCATGGACTCCAAATCTCGTCCTTATTTAAGTATGCGACAGCGGAAGCTCTTAATAATCACCTGAGAATAAACATGCTTAAAACGTCAACAAAAATGTTGGTGAGTTATAGGTTTAACCTATATATATCAAATCATAATAATAGACCACAAGATTTCATATTTCAATACACATCCCATACATAGAGATAAAAATCATTCATATGGTGAACACCTGGTAACCAACATTAACAAGATGCATATATAAGAATATCCCCATCATTCCGGGACACCCTTCGGATATGATATAAATTTCGAAGTACTAAAGCATCCGGTACTTTGGATGGAGTTTGTTAGGCCCAATAGATCTATCTTTAGGATTCGCGTCAATTAGGGTGTCTGTTCCCTAATTCTTAGATTACCAGACTTAATAAAAAGGGGCATATTCGATTTCGATAATTCAACCCTAGAATGTAGTTTCACGTACTTGTATCTATTTTGTAAATCATTTATAAAACCTGCATGTATTCTCATCCCAAAAATATTAGATTTTAAAAGTGGGACTATAACTCACTTTCACAGATTTTTACTTCGTCGGGAAGTAAGACTTGGCCACTGGTTGATTCACGAACCTATAACAATATATACATATATATCAAAGTATGTTCAAAATATATTTACAACACTTTTAATATATTTTGATGTTTTAAGTTTATTAAGTCAGCTGTCCTCGTTAGTAACCTACAACTAGTTGTCTACAGTTAGATGTACAGAAATAAATCGATAAATATTATCTTGAATCAATCCACGACCCAGTGTATACGTATCTCAGTATTGATCACAACTCAAACTATATATATTTTGGAATCAACCTCAACCCTGTATAGCTAACTCCAACATTCACATATAGAGTGTCTATGGTTGTTCCGAAATATATATAGATGTGTCGACATGATAGGTCGAAACATTGTATACGTGTTTATGGTATCTCAAGATTACATAATATACAATACAAGTTGATTAAGTTATGGTTGGAATAGATTTGTTACCAATTTTCACGTAGCTAAAATGAGAAAAATTATCCAATCTTGTTTTACCCATAACTTCTTCATTTTAAATCCGTTTTGAGTGAATCAAATTGCTATGGTTTCATATTGAACTCTATTTTATGAATCTAAATAGAAAAAGTATAGGTCTATAGTCGGAAAAATAAGTTACAAGTCGTTTTTGTAAAGGTAGTCATTTCAGTCGAAAGAACGACGTCTAGATGACCATTTTAGAAAACATACTTCCACTTTGAGTTTAACCATAATTTTTGGATATAGTTTCATGTTCATAATAAAAATCATTTTCTCAGAATAACAACTTTTAAATCAAAGTTTATCATAGTTTTTAATTAACTAACTCAAAACAGCCCGCGGTGTTACTACGACGGCGTAAATCCGGTTTTACGGTGTTTTTCGTGTCTCCAGGTTTTAAATCATTAAGTTAGCATATCATATAGATATAGAACATGTGTTTAGTTGATTTTAAAAGTCAAGTTAGAAGGATTAACTAAACTATGTTCTAGTGATTACAAGTTTAAACATTCGAATAAGATAGCTTTATATGTATGAATCGAATGATGTTATGAACATCATTACTACCTTAAGTTCCTTGGATAAACATACTGGAAAAGATAAAAATGGATCTAGCTTCAACGGATCCTTGGATGGCTCGAAGTTCTTGAAGCAGAATCATGACACGAAAACAAGTTCAAGTAAGATCATCACTTGAAATAAGATTGTTATAGTTATAGAAATTGAACCAAAGTTTGAATATGATTATTACCTTGTATTAGAATGATAACCTACTGTAAGAAACAAAGATTTTTTGAGGTTGGATGATCACCTTACAAGATTGGAAGTAAGCTAGCAAACTTGAAAGTATTCTTGATTTTATGTAACTAGAACTTGTAGAATATATGAAGAACACTTAGAACTTGAAGATAGAACTTGAGAGAGATCAATTAGATGAAGAAAATTGAAGAATGAAAGTGTTTGTAGGTATTTTTGGTCGTTGGTGTATGGATTAGATATAAAGGATATGTAATTTTGTTTTCATGTAAATAAGTCATGAATGATTACTCATATTTTTGTAATTTTATGAGATATTTCATGCTAGTTGCCAAATGATGGTTCCCACATGTGTTAGGTGACTCACATGGGCTGCTAAGAGCTGATAATTGGAGTGTATATACCAATAGTACATACATCTAAAAGCTGTGTATTGTACGAGTACGAATACGGGTGCATACGAGTAGAATTGTTGATGAAACTGAACGAGGATGTAATTGTAAGCATTTTTGTTAAGTAGAAGTATATTGATAAGTGTATTGAAGTCTTTCAAAAGTGTATAAATACATATTAAAACACTACATGTATATACATTTTAACTGAGTCGTTAAGTCATCGTTAGTCGTTAGAAGTAAGTGTTGTTTTGAAACCTTTAGGTTAACGATCTTGTTAAATGTTGTTAACCCAATGTTTATAATATCAAATGAGATTTTAAATTATTATATTATCATGATATTATTATGTATGAATATCTCTTAATATGATATATATACATTAAATGTCTTTACAACGATAATCGTTACATATATGTCTCGTTTAAAAATCATTAAGTTAGTAGTCTTGTTTTTACATATGTAGTTCATTGTTAATATACTTAATGATATGTTTACTTATCATAGTATCATGTTAACTATATATATATATATATCCATATATATGTCATCATATAGTTTTTACAAGTTTTAACGTTCGTGAATCACCGGTCAACTTGGGTGGTCAAGTGTCTATATGAAACATATTTCAATTAATCAAGTCTTAACAAGTTTGATTGCTTAACATGTTGGAAATTTGATTGCTTAACATGTTGGAAACATTTAATCATGTAAATATCAATCTCAATTAATATATATAAACATGGAAAAGTTTGGGTCACTACAAAGAAACCTTTCTCAACATGCTTAGAATAGATGCCTCTCCATACTCAATCGAGTTTTGGTGATAAAAACACTAATCGTGGTTAATTACACCTAAAGACATCTTAATGACAAATTAACCAAGATTAGGCATAACACATAAGTGTTAAACAATAACTTGTGATCTTAAATCTTATCTAAACATCCTTAGTATGATCATCAAGTACCAACACACTTAAGCCAATATCAATAGAACAATAATTATTATTAAAGATGACTTAGTGATTAATTAAGGGTAAATGAAGAACAATGCTTTCAAATGTAACTAGTAAAGACTTGTAATCCTAATATACACTTAGATACATTTAAGATGGTCACCAAGTCCCAACTAGAGATTGCTCTTCCCTTGTGCATGTGTTGGACATTAATGTGTGCTTACACATTAATCATGCAATATGTTATATTGCAAGTAAGCTTGTTAAAAGCTTAAATTATAAGTAGTGCAAATACCTATATGATTGATCTTAGAGTAACTATCTCTTGCTATGTGTGAGTATTACTTGCTACTTGCTAATATGTTTAATACTCATAAATTTGTCAACTTGATTAATATGCTTGCTATGTGTTTACTAGTTAGAATTCAAGTAAGTAGCCTACTCTAATAAATTAAGTGTAAAATGGTTCACAATGGAATTATGGTCAATTGTCTATTTGGTATTGTCTAAGTAACAAATTGTGATTGCTTGTTCAAGTATGACTTAGATGTCTCTACATACTTCATGATTATATTAGAAAGACATCAATCAATTAATCTCTACCTAAGCTTAAAATGAACATGACTTGTGATTAATTGAAACTAGGAAGTTAATGACACATTGACTAGTCTTTAGAATTGAACCAAATGTATTAAAGTGACTAACTAAGTCTTGACCAAACTGAGATTTCCCAAAATATCAATCAAGACACTTCTCCAAGAATGTTGGGTTTACCACTATTGGAGTGTTATGTCAATTTCACACAATAAGACCAAATCTCACACACTTAATGCATATAGTACTTGTATAGGATGTTTGGTTTCTTTTGCAGGTGCTAGAAGGAGTAAAGGTGCCAAAATGTGGTGTTCAAATTTGAGTCAAACGGCTATACAACGGATACCAATTTTGGACTGGAGCACGCACGGTCGAACCACAGTCGACCGTGCTGGCAACTGTGTGTCAACAGCTATTTTTTGAATCCCACTATAAAAGGCAAGCATTAAAGAGCATTTGAAACTGACCCTCTTGCATATTTCAAAGGCTTATTTCCAGAGATCACAAGGGCTCTAATTACTACTCAAATGTGATCAAACAAGAAAAGATTCTATGATCTTATAGATATAGAATTTGGTTGTTGTAAACTTACTAATCAAAATCATTAATCTTGTGAGTTTACTTAGTGTAATGTATGTCCTAGTATTGTCTTAGGATCATCATTAAAAAGTGTATAAGTCTTGTAACTTCAATTAGTGAAAGCATAGGCTAGCTTAGTGATCTACTTCCTTAAAGGGACTTAGGAAGTTGATTAATCTTATTTCGAGATTAATACTTGTCCAAGGTGAAGACAAGTTGATATAGGTTGGAGTTGATCTTTCAAAGGGATAGAAAGATTAGGTTTGCTGTCTACCAAAGAAGTTGAAGACTTGTAAATCGAATCTCCACCGGGTTTGGAGAAAAGTGCTTAGTGAAGCAACAAATACCGATTAGTGTAATCGGGGAGTGGATTAAGGTGGTTAGTTAACCTCTACCCGAACCACTATAAATTCTTGTGTCTATGTTCTTTACATTACTTTATTCATCATTTTGAACATACACACTGCACACATCAAGTTTGAGTTGAATTGGTTGATCATAGTCAATCGAATTTGGTGATCAATCAAAAAAGTGTTAAAAACGTATTAAGTAACTATTCATCCCCTCTAGTTACTTACAAGATCTATGTCAAATCAAAGGATTATGACATGTGGAGAATAATCAAGGGAGGAAACCTTGTTTCTCAAGAATCTTCAAACATGGTGAAATCAACATTCCAAAATGATGAAGTAGTGCACAAAGTGCTAAAGCAATTTGATGCTATATCACTACTTAATAGACTTCTTCCTAGTGAAGAAAGGGTTAGAATGCTTTCATGTGAAAGTACAAAGGAATGTTGGGATACACTATGTGTAGTGACCCGAACTTTTCCATGTTTATATATATTAATTGAGATTGATAGTTACATGACTAAATGTTTCCAACGTGTTAAGTAATCAAACTTGTTAAGACTTGATTAAATGAAATAAGTTTCATATAGACAATTGATCACCCAAGTTGACCGGCGATTCACGAACGTTACAAAATTGTAAAAACTACATGTTGTGGTATATATAGACATATATATATGGTTGACATGAGATTATGATGAGTAAGTATCTCACTAAGTATATTAACAATGTGTGATATATATAAGAAATGAGATTACTAAGTTAAGAAACTCGAAATGATATATATAACGATTATCGTTATGATAACGTCTACTAAATATATATGTATCATATTAAGATATTGATACACTATATTTAACATGATAAAATGATATTCAAATATATCATTAAGTGTGTTAAAAATGAACTACACATGTAAAAACAAGACTACTAACTCAAGAATTACGAAACGAGACTTATATGTAACGATTATCGTTGTAACGATATTTTAATGTATATATCATATTAAGAGATATTCATACATCATAATATCATGATAATATAATAATTTAACATCTCATTTGATATAATAAATATTGGGTTAACAACATTAATTGAGATCGTTAACTTAAAGGTTTCAAAACAAAACTTACATGTAACGACTAACGAAGACTTAACGACTCCATTAGAATGTATATACATGTTGTGTTTTGATATCTCTTCTTAAACTTTTGAAAGACTTCAAGACACATATCAAAGTACTTCTACTTAACAAAAATTCTTACAATTACATCCTCGTTCAGTTTCATCAACAATTCTACTCGTATGCACCCGTATTCGTACTCATACAATACACAGCTTTTAGATGTATGTATTATTGGTATATACACTCCAATGATCAGCTCTTAGCAGCCCATGTGAGTCACCTAACACATGTGGGAATCATCATTTGGCAACTAGCATGAAATATCTCATAAAATTACAAAAATATTAGTAATCATTCATGACTTATTTACATGAAAACAAAATTACATATCCTTCATATCTAATCCATATACCAACGACCAAAAACACCTACAAACACTTTCATTCTTCAATTTTCTTCATCTAATTGATCTCTCTCAAGTTCTGTCTTCAAGTTCTAAGTGTTCTTCATAAATTCCATAAGTATAGTTTCATAAAAATCAAGAATACTTCCAAGTTTGCAAGTCTAATTCCAAGCTTTCTAATCCATTCCAAGTAATCATCTAAGATCAAGGAACCTTTGTTATTTATAGTAGGTTATCTTTATAATTCAAGGTAATATTCATATTCAAACTTTGATTCAATTTCTACAACTATAACAATCTTATTTCGAGTGAAAATTTTACTTGAACTGTTTTCGTGTCATGATTCTGCTTCAAGAACTTTCAAGCCATCCAAGGATCCTTTGAAGCTAGATCCATTTTTCTCATTTCCAGTAGTTTTATCCAGAATACTTGAGGTAGTAATGATGTTCATAACATCATTCAATTCATACATATAAAGCTATCTTATTTGAAGGTTTAAACTTGTAATCACTAGAACATAGTTTAGTTAATTATAAACTTGTTCGCAAACAAAAGTTAATCCTTCTAACTTGACTTTTAAAATCAACTAAACACATGTTCTATATCTATATGATATGCTAACTTAATGATTTAAAACCTGGAAACATGATGAACACCATAAAATCGGATATACGCCCTCGTAGTGAAATCGGGGGCTGTTTTGGTTTGGATAATTAAAAACTATGATAAACTTTGATTTAAAAGTTGTTCTTTTGGGAAAATGATTTTTCATATGAACATGAAACTATATCCAAAAATCTTGGTTAAACTCAAAGTGAAAGTATGTTTTTCAAAATGGTCATCAAGATGTCGTTCTTTCGACGGAAATGACTACCTCTTTAGTAATTAACATGTAACTTAAATTTCCAACTATTAACCTATACTTTTTCTATTTGGATTCCTAAATTAAAGTTCAATATGAAACCATAGCAATTTGATTCACTCAAAACGGATTTAAAATGAAGAAGTTATGGGTAAAACATGATTGGATATTTTTGATCTTTTTAGCTACGGGAAATGTTTAACAAATCTATACAAATCATATCCTAGCTAAGTTATATTGTATTATACATGTATTCTAATATATTATGTAATCTTGGGATACCATAGACACGTATGCAAATATTTTGACATATCATATCGACCCATGTATATATATTATTTGGAACAACCATAGACACTCTATATGCAGTAATGTTGGAGTTAGCTATACAGGGTTGAGGTTGATTCCAAAAACATATATACTTTGAGTTGTGATTTAGCCTGAGACATGTATACACTGGGTCGTGGATTGATTCAAGATAATATATATCGATTTATTTCTGTACATCTAACTGTGGACAACTAGTTGTACGTTACTAACGAGGACAGCTGACTTAATACACTCAAATCTTTAAAACATAATAAAAATGGTTGTAATTATATTTTGATCATACTTTGATATATATGTACATATTTGTATAGGTTCGTGAATCGATCCGTGGCCAAGTCTTATTTTCGTGGAAGAAAATATCTGTGAAAGTGAGTTATAGGCCCACTTTTAAAATATAATATTGTTGGGATGAGAATACATGCAGGTTTTATAAAGATTTACAAAATAGACACAAGTAGGTGAAACTACATTCTATGGTTGAATTATCGAAATCGAATATGCCCCTTTTTATTAAGTCTGGTAATCTAAGAATTAGGGAACAAACACCCTAATTGACGCGAATCCTAAAGATAGATCTATTGGGCCTAACAAACCCCATCCAAAGTACCGGATGCTTTAGTACTTTGAAATTTATATCATATCCGAAGGGTGTCCCGGAATGATTGGGATATTCTTATATATGCATCTTGTTAATGTCGGTTACCAGGTGTTCACTATATGAATGATTTTTATCTCTATGTATGGGATGTGTATTGAAGTATGAAATCTTGTGGTCTATTGTTACGATTTGATATATATAGGTTAAACCTATAACTCACCAACATTTTTTGTTGACGTTTAAAGCATGTTTATTCTCAGGTGAATACTAAGAGCTTCCGCTGTTGCATACTACAATAAGGACAAGATTTGGAGTCCATGTTTGTATGATATTGTGTAAAAACTACTTTCATGAAACATATGTCGATGTAATATATTTCTATTGTAAACAATTATGTAATGGTCGTGTGTAAATAGTATATTTTAGATTATCATTATTTGATAATCTACGTAATGTTTTTAAAACCTTTATTGATAATATAAAGGTTATGGTTGTTTTAAAAATGAATGTAGTCTTTGAAAAACGTCTCATATAGAGGTCAAAACCACGCAACGAAATCAATTAATATGGAACGTTTATAATCAATATGAACGGGACATTTCAGTTGGTATCCGAGCATTGGTCTTAGAGAACCAGAAAATTTGCATTAGTGTGTCTTATCGAGTTTATTAGGATGCATTAGTGATTCTGGACTTCGACCGTGTTTTCTTTAAAAATGATTGCTTAACATTTTTGTTGGAAACTATATATTATTAACATGTAAATATTATGTGATATATTAATCTCTTAACATGTTTGATATTGTGTGATAGATGTCTACCTCTAGCACAAATCCCATTGACTCACCTAATAATAACGTGTTGGGATTTAACAAGTTTCATGATACTTAAAACCTTTTAAGAAACATATATCAAAGCGGAAGCATGTTAGTTACATTTTAACTTGTTAATCTTTAAACCATTTTAAAGTTAAATCCCATGGATCAAGTTGTGAAATAATATGCTTACAAACTACAAGATAGTAATTAAGAAGTTATACCTTCTCCAAGTTAGGAGGTTATTTACTTCCAAGAATGATGAATTTGAAGATGAAAACACCAAGCTTATGCTTCTCCAATATCACCCTTAACCTTGGCTAGACTTTGTAACCTCAACACTCTTGTTAATCTAGCTTGAAACCCACTTTTATGTACTCAAAATTCTGGACAGCAGCTCTTCAAGAAATGATGATGAATGCAAGTTCCAAAAGCATGAAACCTCAAGAGATTATACCCCAAACTTGTGCACCAACACCCTAGCTTTGGTTAGGGTTTAATTACACTTGAATGTGACTTGCCAAATCAACTTGAGAATCCTTTTCTCCTTGCTAAAACCCCACGGCACTGCAGCAGCAGAATGGAGGAGTTTATGCAGTTTTTTTTTGCTTAGTCTCTCAATGTCTTGATGTGTGTTTGCATGTTATAGGAATTGGGAAAGCATGGGCATCAAGGGGAATCTCTAGCATGCTTCTTCAACCCCCAATGCCTTTACAAGGATTATTTTATAATATACATTACATACACTTCAAAAGAAAGACTGATTTTATAAAATCAGTTTTTATAAAACTTAATTTTATAAAACACATTATATAAACATGTATATTATTTGTTATGTATATTTTATAAAACCAATTTTATAAAATGTGACATAACTTAATTATTTAACCTATAAATAATTAAATCCTTGTTATATAAGTTATTTCATAACTTATATATAAACATATCAAGTAACATTATTTAAGAAACCCTTTTCTTTAAAGTTCAAGTGTCGTGTATTTAATCAACGATCCAACCGCTAAAATTAAATACGAATAAAGTGTCGGTAAGTTTGTTATTGGGTATGACCCGACTTGGATCATAACACATTAGCCACATTAATTTAATATGTCTCTCGGGCATACGAAATACCTTCATAACGAAGAGTCAAATATATATTGGCAAGATTCATAAGTTCCCGAAGAACCGAAAGAAGAGGAAACGGAGCCGGAAGAAGAGGAACCAGAAGAAGAGGAACCAGAAGAAGAGGAACTGGAAGAAGAAGAGGTTTCGGAGGGGGGAATAGTAGGAACCACAGAAAACCGGTCAAATAAAAGAAAATCCTCAACCAATGGACCAAAGTTAATAATGGTCAATGGTGTTTCCGCTAAGGAAGCAAAATATTGGGAAAATTACCAATTTTCTGATGAATCGGATCCTGATGAGGATTCCGATGATGTTATAGAAATTACCCCGACCCAATTTAATGAGGCAAAAGAAAATAATAAGGGAAAAGGCATCAAAATAGAGAAATCTGATTCCGACCCCGATGAACTTTATATGTAACGTCAACACCCGTATTTTCAATATTGTGACAATAACCCGGGAACCTCTAAACCACCAGGTTTTTCTAAATCAATGTGGAAAACGATGACTCGTATTAGAGGAACATCATATATCCCTAGAGGGGTGTGAGCATGTTGTGTAATAAATGTATTGTAGTGTGCTTGTATTTTTATGTTCTATGTAAAAATTGCTTGTATTGTTTGTTATTATGAATCTAATCCTTGTCTATTTTACAGTATAAAAACAAAATGGACGTTAAGGGTAGAAAACCAAATATTTTAGAAGACCTACCAGAGGATATGATTGAGGAAATCTTGTCTAGAGTCGGTCAGAGTTCATCAGCACATTTAGTTATGGCGAAATTAACTTGTTAAACATTTGAAAGACTTTCCAGAAATGCCTTAGTTTATAAAAGGCTTTCCTTTGATAGGTGGGGTATATCACATTGGGGAGAATTTAAGTTACGCCGTGTTTTCTTTAAAGCGTTAAATACGGGGAACCCAAATGCAATTTTACGCTACGGGTTAAGAACCTATTTTGACTCAACATATCCCAACATAGGATTTCGTGAATTAGAAAGAGCTTCTAACATGCAACATAAAGAAGCATGTTATGCTTACGGGTTAGTGATGTTCGCTTCTTACCAAAGTGATAAAAAGAACATCGGATTGCAGCTTTTAAATAAAACTTTCCCACAAGTGACGGATTCAGTAGTTGGGGTGAGAAACAAGGTTTTTAGATTATTACGGGGCTGTTGGACATTACGAAACCCTCGTCCTTTTGACGACATTACAACATGCTGCCTAACCAATGGTCATAACGGTTATTTTCCACAAGACCAAGGATGGGAAGTCGTCTTATTAAAACCAGAATGCGTGACTTGTTTCTAGACTTATGAATTACGTGTATTTATTTCCTTTGCTGAACAACTTGCGTATTAACTAGATTTATCTTCAAAACTGTCCTGTATCATAATGTACTATATTTCATGTTATATGTAATATAGCGAAGTTGTAAGTTTGAAGAATATTTGTATATGATATATTATTATAATCAGTTTTTCATATGGAATTGTAGTAGTTGAATTGTATATTAGCTACTAAGTATGAACTTAACGGGTAGGTAGTACCCGAATTTAAACTTATAAAACGCTAATATGAAGAAAAAGCTTTTATAAATGAGTTCATATTATGCTACGAGATACTATTGACTACTCTTAATATTCTGTATGATTAACTTGTTTCATTTGACTATTTTGAAGGAAATGGCACCGACTACTCGACACACCTTGAATATGAGCGAAGAGGAATTTCGTGCCTTTCTTGCTTCAAACATAGCCACAGTACAGGCCGCGCTACATACCAACAATAACTCTGAATCTAGCAATACAGCTAACGGCGCAAGAAATCGTGTAGGATGCTCCTACAAGGAATTCACTGCCTGCAAACCTTCAGAATTTGATGGGACCGAAGGACCAATCGGATTGAAACGGTGGACCGAGAAAGTTGAATCGGTGTTTGCCATAAGTAAGTGTGCTGAAGGAGACAAAGTGAAGTACGCTACGCAAACCTTCACAGGTATTGCGTTAACATGGTGGAATACCTATCTAGAGCAAGTGGGACAAGATGCTGCTTACTCGCTACCGTGGTCAGCATTCAAGCACTTGATGAACGAGAAGTACCGTCTCAGAACCGAGGTCAATAAGCTCAAGTCAGAACTTAGGGGGTTACGAACACAGGGATTCGATATTACTTCGTACGAAAGACGATTCACAGAATTGTGCCTATTGTGTCCGAGAGCGTTCAAAGATGAGGAAGAGAAGATCGACGCGTTTGTGAAAGTGTTACCGGAGAGAATCCAAGAAGATATAAGTTCACACGAGCCTGCCTCCATACAAAAGGCATGTAGAATGGCTCACAAACTAGTGAACTAGATTAAGGGAAGAATTAAAGAACAGGCGGCCGAAGAGGCCAACGTGAAGCTAGTCAAAAGAAAGTGGGAGGAAAACGGTGATAAGAGTCACCAAAACAATAACAACTATCCCAACAATCGCAACATCAATCACAACTACAATAAATGGCACAACAACAACAACAACAACTACTACTACTATAACAATCATCCCAACAACAATAACAACCGCAACAACAACAACAATCAGAAGCAGCTATGCCAAAGGTGTGAAAAGTATCACTCGGGGTTCTGCACCAAATTTTGCAACAAGTGTAAAAAAAATGGTCATAGCGTGGCGAAGTGTGAGGTCTACGGACCAGGGGTTAACAGAACGAAAGGAACAAATGGTGTCGGAACGAGTAATGGCGGAGCAAGTAGTGTCAGAGCAAGTTATGCCAATGTAGTTTGTTATAAATGTGGAAAACCGGGCCACATTATTAGAAATTGCCCGAACCAGGAGAACACGAATGGACAAGGCCGCGAAAGAGTTTTCAATATTAATGCGGCAGAGGCACAGGAAGACCCGGAGCTTGTTACGGGTACGTTCTTATTGAAAATAAATCTACTTACGTTTTATTTGATTCGAGTGTGGATAGAAGCTATATGAGTAGAGATTTTTGTGCTAAATTAAGTTGTCCATTGACGCCGTTGGATAGTAAATTTTCACTCGAATTAGCAAACGGTAAATTAATTTCAGCAGATTATATATGCCGGAATCGAGAAATTAAACTGGGTAGCGAAATATTTAAGATTGATTTGATACCAGTAGAGTTAGGGATTTTGATGTAATAGTTGGCATGGACTGGCTAAAGGAGATGAAAGCAGAGATCGTATGTTACAAAAATGTAATTCGCATTGTACGAGAAGAAGGAGAACCCTTAATGGTGTACGGAGAAAAGGGCAACACGAAGCTACATCTTATTAGTAATTTGAAGGCACAAAAACTAATAAGAAAAGGTTGCTATGCTGTTCTAGCACACGTCGAGAAAGTACAAACTGAAGAAAAGAGCATCAATGAGCAAAAGAATTTCCCGATGTATTTCCGAAAGAATTACCGGGACTACCTCCACATTGATATGTTGAATTTCAAATAGATCTTGTACCAGGAGCTGCACCAATAGCTCGTGCTCCTTACAGACTCGCACCCAGCGAGATGAAAAAACTGTGAAGCCAACTGCAAGAACTATTAGAACGTGGTTTCATTCGACCAAGCACATCACCATGGGGAGCTCCTGTTTTGTTTGTCAAGAAGAAGGATGGTACATTTAGGTTGTGTATTAACTACAGAGAGTTGAATAAACTTACCATCAAAAACCGTTATCCACTGCCGAGAATTGACGACTTATTTGATCAACTACAAGGCTCGTCGGTTTATTCGAAAATCGATTTACGTTCTGGATAACATCAAATGCTAGTAAAGGAGGATGATATTCCAAAAACTGCTTTTAGGACGCGTTATGGTCATTACGAGTTTATAGTTATGCCGTTTGGATTGACTAACGCACCAACTGTGTTCATGGACCTTATGAACCGAGTGTGTGGGCCATATCTTGACAAGTTTGTCATTGTTTTCATCGATGACATACTTATTTACTCAAAGAATGATCAAGAGCACGAAGAACATTTGAGAAAAGTGCTAGAAGTATTGAGGAAAGAAAAACTGTACGCTAAGTTTTCAAAGTGTGCATTTTGGTTGGAAGAAGTTCAATTCCTCGGTCACATAGTGAACAAAGAAGGTATCCAGGTGGACCCGGCAAAGATCAAAACCGTTGAAAAGTGGGAAACCCCAAAAACTCCGAAGCATATACGTCAATTTTTAGGATTGGCTGGTTACTACAGAAGATTCATCCAAGATTTCTCCAAAATAGCAAAAACCTTGACTGCATTAATGCATAAAGGGAAGAAATTTGAATGGAAGGATGAACAAGAGAAGTCGTTTCAGTTATTGAAGAAAAAGCTAACTACGGCACCTATATTGTCATTTACTGAAGGGAATGATGATTTTGTGATTTATTGTGACGCATCAAAGCAAGGTCTCAGTTGTGTATTAATGCAACGAACGAAGGTGATTGCTTATGCGTCTAGACAATTGAAGATTCACGAGCAAAATTATATAACTCACGATTTGGAATTGGGTGCTGTTGTTTTTGCATTAAAGACTTGGAGGCATTATTTTTATGGAGTCAAAAGTATTATATATACCGACCACAAAAGTCTCCAACATATATTTAATCAGAAGCAACTGAATATGAGACAACGCAGATGGATTGAACTGTTGAATGATTATGATTTTGAGATTCGATACCACCCGGGGAAGGCGAATGTGGTAGCCGACGCTTTGAGTAGAAAGAATAGAGAACCTATACGGGTAAAAGCTATGAATATAATTATTCGTACTAACCTTACTACTCAAATAAAGGAGGCGCAACAGGGGGTTGTAAAAGAAGGAAAGTTGAAGAATGAGATACCCAAAGAATCAGAGAAACATCTTAATATTCGAGAAGACGGAACCTAATATAGGGCTGATAGAATTTGGGTACCAAGGTTTAGAGATGTGAGAGAAATGGTACTTAAAGAAGCATATAAAACCAGATATTCAATACATCCCGAAGCGGGGAAGATGTATAAAGATCTCAAGAAACACTTTTGGTGGCCGGGTATGAAAGCCGGTATTGCTAAATATGTAGGAGAATGTTTGACGTGTTCTAAGGTCAAAGCTGAACATCAGAAACCATCAGGTCTACTACAACAACCTGAAATCCCGGAATGGAAATGGGAAAACATTACCATGGATTTTATTACTAAATTGCCAAGGACTGCAAGTGGTTATGATATTATTTGGGTAATAGTTGATCGTCTCACCAAGTCAGCACACTTCCTGCCAATGAGGGAAGATGACAAAATGGAGAAGTTGGCACGATTGTTTTTGAAGGAGGTTATCTCCAGACATGGAATACAGTCTCTATTATCTCTGATAGGGATGGTAGATTTGTTTCAAGGTTCTGGAAGACGTTGTAACAAGAATTGGGGACTCGTCTAGACATGAGTACTGCCTATCATCCACAAACTGATGGGCAGAGCGAAAGGACGATACAAACGCTTGAAGACATGCTACGAGCATGTGTTATTGATTTTGTAAACAGTTGGGATCGACACCTACCGTTAGCAGAATTTTCCTACAACAACAGTTATCATTCTAGTATTGAGATGGCGCCGTTTGAGGCACTTTATGGTAGAAAGTGCAGGTCTCCGATTTGTTGGAATGAAGTAGGAGATAGACAGATTACGGGTCCGGAGATAATACAAGAAACTACCAAGAAAATCATCCAAATTCAACAACGATTGAAAAACCGCCCAGAGTCGACAAAAGAGCTACGCGGACAGTAAAAGAAAAGATATAGAGTTTGAAATTGGAGAAATGGTCATGCTTAAGGTTTCACCTTGGAAAGTCGTTGTTCGATTTGGTAAAAAGGGGAAACTAAATCCAAGGTACATTGGACCATTCAAGATTATAGATCGTGTCGGACCAGTAGCTTACCAACTGGAGCTACCTCAACAAATTGAGGCTGTACATAACACTTTCCACGTCTCGAATTTGAAGAAATGTTTTGCTAAAGAAGATCTCACTATTCCGTTGGATGAAATCCAAATCAATGAAAAACTTCAATTCATTGAAGAACCCGTTGAAATAATGGATCGTGAGGTTAAGAGACTTAAGCAAAACAAGACACCGATTGTTAAGGTTCGATGAAATGCTCATAGAGGACCCGAGTTCACCTGGGAGCGTGAAGATCAGATGAAGAAGAAATACCCGCATCTATTTCCAGAAGATTCTTCAACACCTTCAACAGCTTAAAATTTCGGGACGAAATTTATTTAACGGGTAGGTACTGTAGTGACCTGAACTTTTTCATGTTTATATATATATTAATTGAGATTGATATTTACATGACTAAAAGTTTCCAACGTGTTAAGCAATCAAACTTGTTAAGACTTGATTAAATGAAATAAGTTTCATATAGACAATTGATCACCCAAGTTGACCGGCGATTCACGAACGTTATAAAAGTGTAAAAACTACATGTTGTGGTATATATAGACATATATATATGGTTTACATGAGATTATCATGAGTAAGTATCTCGATATACATAAGAAATGAGATTACTAAGTTAAGAAACTCGAAATGATATGTATAACGATTATCGTTATGATAACGTCTACTAAATATATATGTATCATATTAAGATATTGATACACTATATTTAACATGATAAAATGATATTTAAATATATCATTAAGTGTGTTAACAATGAACTACATATGTAAAAACAAGACTACTAACTCAAGAATTACGAAACGAGACTTATATGTAACGATTATCGTTGTAACGATATTTTAATGTATATATCATATTAATAGATATTCATACATCATAATATCATGATAATATAATAATTTAACATCTCATTTGATATAATAAACATTGGGTTAACAACATTAATTGAGATCATTAACTTAAAGGTTTCAAAACAACACTTACATGTAACGACTAACGAAGACTTAACGACTCCATTAGAATGTATATACATGTTGTGTTTTGATATGTATTCTTACACTTTTGAAAGACTTCAAGACACATATCAAAGTACTTCTACTTAACAAAAATGCTTACAATTACATCCTCGCTTAGTTTCATCAACAATTCTACTCGTATGCACCCGTATTCGTTCTCGTACAATACACAGCTTTTAGATGTATGTACTATTGGTATATACACTCCAATGATCAGCTCTTAGCAGCCCATGTGAGTTACCTAACACATGTGGGAACCATCATTTGGCAACTAGCATGAAATATCTCATAAAATTACAAAAATATTAGTAATCATTCATGACTTATTTACATGAAAAAAAATTACATATCCTTTATATCTAATCCATATACCAACGACCAAAAACACGTACAAACACTTTCATTCTTCAATTTTCTTCATCTAATTGATCTCTCTCAAGTTCCGTCTTCAAGTTCTAAGTGTTCTTCATAAATTCCATAAGTATAGTTTCATAAAAATCAAGAATACTTCCAAGTTTGCAAGTCTACTTCCAAGCTTTCTAATCCATTCCTAGTAATCATCTAAGATCAAGGAACCTTTGTTATTTACAGTAGGTTATCTTTCTAATTCAAGGTAATATTCATATTCAAACTTTGATACAATTTCTACAACTATAACAATCTTATTTTGAGTGAAAATCTTACTTGAACTTTTTCGTGTCATGATTCTGCTTCAAGAACTTTCAAGCCATCCAAGGATCCTTTGAAGCTAGATCCATTTTTCTCATTTCCAGTAGTTTTATCCAGAATACTTGAGGTAGTAATGATGTTCATAACATCATTCGATTCATACATATAAAGCTATCTTATTCGAAGGTTTAAACTTGTAATCACTAGAACATAGTTTAGTTAATTCTAAACTTGTTCGCAAATAAAAGTTAATCCTTCTAACTTGAATTTTAAAATCAACTAAACACATGTTCTATATCTATATGCTATGCTAACTTAATGATTTAAAACATGGAAACACGATGAACACCATAAAATCGGATATACGCTGTCGTAGTGAAACCGGGGGCTGTTTTGGTTTGGATAATTAAAAACTATGATAAACTTTGATTTAAAAGTTGTTCTTCTGGGAAAATTATTTTTCATATGAACATGAAACTATATCCAAAAATCTTGGTTAAACTCAAAGTGAAAGTATGTTTTTCAAAATGGTCATCAAGATGTCGTTCTTTCGACAGAAATGACTACCTCTTTAGTAATTGACATGTAACTTAAATTTCCAACTATAAACCTATACTTTTTCTATTTGGATTCTTAAATTAGAGTTCAATATGAAACCATAGCAATTTGATTCACTCAAAACGGATTTAAAATGAAGAAGTTATGGGTAAAACAAGATTGGATATTTTTGATATTTTTAGCTACGGGAAATGTTTAACAAATCTATACAAATCATATCCTAGCTAACTTATATTGTATTATACATGTATTCTAATATATTATGTAATCTTGGGATACCATAGACACGTATGCAAATATTTTGACATATCATATCGAGCCATGTATATATATTATTTGGAACAACCATAGACACTCTATATGCAGTAATGTTGGAGTTAGCTATACAGGGTTGAGGTTGATTCCAAAAATATATATACTTTGAGTTGTGATTTAGCCTGAGACGTGTATACACTGGGTCATGGATTGATTCAAGATAATATATATCGATTTATTTCTGTACATCTAACTGTGGACAACTAGTTGTAGGTTACTAACGAGGACAACTGACTTAATACACTCAAATCTTTAAAACATAATAAAAATGGTTGTAATTATATTTTGATCATACTTTGATATATATGTACATATTTGTATAGGTTCGTAAATCGATCCGTGGCCAAGTCTTATTTTCGAGGAAGGAAATATCTGTGAAAGTGAGTTATAGTCCCACTTTTAAAATCTAATATTTTTGGGATGAGAATAGATGCAGGTTTTATAAATGATTTACAAAATAGACACAAGTACGTGAAACTACATTCTATGGTTGAATTATCAAAATTGAATATTGTAGTGACCCGAACTTTTCCATGTATATATATATTAATTGAGATTGATATTTACATGATTAAATGTTTCCAACATGTTAAGCAATCAAACTTGTTAAGACTTGATTAATTGAAATATATTTCATATAGACAATTGACCACCCAAGTTGACCGGTGATTCACGAACGTTAAAACTTGTAAAAACTATATGATGACATATATATGGATATATATATATATAGTTAACATGATACTATGATAAGTAAACATATCATTAAGTATATTAACAATGAACTACATATTTAAAAACAAGACTACTAACTTAATGATTTTTAAACGAGACATATATGTAACGATTATCGTTGTAAAGATATTTAATGTATATATATATCATATTAAGAGATATTCATACATGATAATATCATGATAATATAATAATTTAAAATCTCATTTGATATTATAAACATTGGGTTAACAACATTTAACAAGATCGTTAACCTAAAGGTTTCAAAACAACACTTGCATGTAACGACTAACGATGACTTAACGACTCAGTTAAAATGTATATACATGTAGTGTTTTAATATGTATTTATACACTTTTGAAATACTTAAATACACTTATCAAAATACTTCTACTTAACAAAAATGCTTACAATTACATCCTCGTTCAGTTTCATCAACAATTCTACTCGTATGCACCCGTATTCGTACTCGTACAATACACAGCTTTTAGATGTATGTAATATTGGTATATACACTCCAATGATCAGCTCTTAGCAGCCCATGTGAGTCACCTAACACATGTGGGAACCATCATTTGGCAACTAGCATGAAATATCTCATAAAATAACAAAAATATGAGTAATCATTCATGACTTATTTACATGAAAACAAAATTACATATCCTTTATATCTAATCCATACACCAACGACCAAAAACACCTACAAACACTTTCATTATTCAATTTTCTTCATCTAATTGATCTCTTTCAAGTTCTATCTTCAAGTTCTAAGTGTTCTTCATAAATTCTACAAGTTCTAGTTACATAAAATCAAGAATACTTTCAAGTTTGCTAGCTCACTTCCAATCTTGTAAGGTGATCATCCAACCTCAAGAAATCTTTGTTTCTTATAGTAGGTTATCATTCTAATACAAGGTAATAATCATATTCAAACTTTGGTTCAATTTCTATAACTATAACAATCTTATTTCAAGTGATGATCTTACTTGAACTTGTTAACGTGTCATGATTCTGCTTCAAGAACTTCGAGCCATCCAAGGATCCGTTGAAGCTAGATCCATTTTTTTTCTTTTCCAGTAGGTTTATCCAAGGAACTTAAGGCAGTAATGATGTTCATAACATCATTCGATTCATACATATAAAGCTATCTTATTCGAAGGTTTAAACTTATAATCACTAGAACATAGTTTAGTTAATTCTAAACTTGTTCGCAAACAAAAGTTAATCCTTCTAACTTGACTTTTAAAATCAACTAAACACATGTTCTATATCTATATGATATGCTAACTTAATGATTTAAAACCTGGAAACACGAAAAACATCGTAAAACCGGATTTACGCCGTCGTAGTAACACCGTGGGCTGTTTTGGGTTAGTTAATTAAAAACTATGATAAACTTTGATTTAAAAGTTGTTATTCTGAGAAAATGATTTTTATTATGAACATGAAACTATATCCAAAAATTATGGTTAAACTCAAAGTAGAAGTATGTTTTCTAAAATGGTCATCTAGACGTCGTTCTTTCGACTGAAATGACTACCTTTACAAAAACGACTTGTAACTTATTTTTTCGACTATAAACCTATACTTTTTCTGTTTAGATTCATAAAATATAGTTCAATATGAAACCATAACAATTTGATTCACTCAAAACGGATTTAAAATGAAGAAGTTATGGGTAAAACAAGATTGGATAATTTTTCTCATTTTAGCTACGTGAAAATTGGTAACAAATCTATTCTAACCATAACTTAATCAACTTGTATTGTATATTATGTAATTTTGAGATACCATAGACATTTATACAATGTTTCGACCTATCATGTCGACGCTTTTGGGATGTGATAGCTTTTGAAGTTTGACCGAGATATGGGTAGTTTAACCCCAAACACCATGCTCATAGTGTCGTTTGGAATTTAAACTAGTGTGGTCGAAACTCGAACTTTTGTATGAAACTCGTAAAACGGCCGATGTGGGCCCCGTTTTGTAAAACTCATTTTATGTTTGAATCGTATGAGTTTTTCATATTAGAACATGTTGTGAAAAGCGTTTCGTCTAAATATGTCGGGAAGTGGGAGATCTTTATTTGAAAAATTGAAAAATCGGACAGAACTGAAAATAGACCTGTGCGCGCCGCGCACCCTGAGGTGGTGCGCGTGGCGCACTCCCCTGTAAAAAAAAAATTTCTTATGCGTGTTCGATTGTATATTGTGTTGGGTTGTTACAAGTGGTATCAGAGCATGGTCTAAGGGATTTAGGCGACTTGAGATAGGTGCCTAGACTTAGATTGATTTGTGTATGCGCTTTATGCGGGACTTGTAGGAGACGGGTCGGACTGGGAGTTGATTAGTGCTTAGGTTTATGTGAACTAACCTTGCGCTAATTGTTTTGTGTTGTGTTAGTAATCATCAAGCAAGATAGACGTTGTACTAGCAAGTTAATGCGACGTACTCGCGTAACAATGATTAGCTACCATTGTTACGAGTTCAAATCATGTCAAACAAGCAATGTACGACGATTGTTGAGCAATATGGGGTAGTGTGGTGTATATGTATATACATATGTGTTAAGTTTTCTCGTTCGTTGCTTAACCTTTTCCGTTTTATAGTATGAAGACAAGAAACGGACCCGAGACCAATGAAGGGGGTTCGAGCGAGGATGTTGAGTTTATGGCCAAGGTTAAGGCCATTATGCAAAGGCGTCATGAGGCCTTCTTAGAGGACGTTAAGAAGATGTTCTTGGATTCGATTGACGAATAAGTAGTCAATCTAGTCAAGGAAAAACTTAAGATTGTTCTTAAAGAGGATAACACTGGAAGGCGAGACTTCCACTATAAAAACTTCAAAGATGCTCAACCTCCCACCTTTGAAGGGGAACGAGACCCACTCAAGAGTGCTCGATGGATCTCCGATATGGAGGGGGCTTTCCGTACTAGTGAGTGCCCTCTCGATAAAAAGACGAGGTTTGGTAGTAGCATGATGAGGGGTGATGCCAAGTTGTGGTGGGACGCGAAAATCCGACTTTATGGCGAAGAACAAAGTATGAGTTTGACGTGGGAAGAGTTTAAAGAAGAATTTTTCAAGGAGTACCGAACTTCAGCCGATCTTTCAAAGCTTAAGGACGAGTTACGTACTTTAAGGCAAGGGTCAATGGATTTGAACACTCTCAAGTCCACTTTCTTATCAAATACCCAATTTTGCCCGGAGTATGATGGGAACAATCACATGTTGAAAGAAGATTTCTACCGAACCTTGAATGATAACTATCAAGAAAGGATTAGTAGGAATTCGGCGAAGACTTTTGATGAGCTGTTTGATATCGCTAAGGGTTTTGAGTCGCTTGCTCCAAGAAAGAGTGACTTCACCTTTGGCAAATGAAAATTTGAAGCTACTAGCCTGATAATGCTAAAAACGAACATATATTTCATAGCATTATTCCTCAAGAAAGACAAGCTTTTAGTTGCAATTGTTCTATTTACAAGTGATATTCGTTTAAATAATAAAAGGTGAAGACAAAAGACAGATTCGACGAATTGAAGACGCAAACGACCAAAAAGCTCAAAAGTATAAAATACAATTAAAGAGGTTCCAATTATTGATAAGAAACGTCTCGAAATTACAAGAGTACAAGATTCAAAACGCAAAGTACAAGATATTAAATTGTACGCAAGGACGTTCGAAAATCCGGAACCGGGACCAGAGTCAACTCTCAACGCTCGACGCAACGGACTAAAAATTACAAGTCAACTATGCACATAAATATAATATAATATTTAAATAATTCTTATAATTATTTAATATATTATATTAATATTTAAAACCATCGGCAAGAAAGACTCCAAAAGGGACTGAGCTGTAATTTCAATCTCCGCGACTCGCGGAGTTTGAAGGCAAAAATGCCGCGAGTCTCGGAGCCCCAAACTTTGAAACTCCCTATAAAAGCAACCGAATTCTGAGCATTTTTAATCATCATATATATATCTCTCTCTCTCTCTCTCTCTCAATATATCGTATATATTTATATTTATATTTTAATTTTAATTTTAATTTTAATTTTAATCCTAATAATAAGGGTATGTTAGCGAATGTTGTAAGGGTGTAAGTCGAAATTCTGTCCGTGTAACGCTACGCTATTTTTAATCATTGTAAGTTATGTTCAACCTTTTTATATTAATGTCTCGTAGCTAAGTTATTATTATGCTTATTTAATCCGAAGTAATCATGATGTTGGGCTAATTACTAAAATTTGGGTAATTGGGCTTTGTACCATAATTGGGGTTTGGACAAAAAGAACGACACTTGTGGAAATTAGACTATGGGCTATTAATGGGCTTTATATTTGTTTAACTAAATGATAGTCTGTTAATGTTAATATAAAGATTTACAATTGGGCGTCCCTATAAATTACCATATACACTCTATCGGACACGATGGGCGGGGTATTTATATGTACTAATAATCGTTCATTTAACCGGACACGGGAATGGATTAATAGACACTAGAATAATTAAAACAGGGGTGAAATTATGTACAAGGACACTTGGTATAATTGATAACAAAATATTAAAACCTTGGGTTACACTCAGTCGACATCCTAGTGTAATTATTAAACAAAGTATTAAAATCTTGTTACAGTTTAAGTCCCCAATTAGTTGGAATATTTAACTTCGGGTATAAGAATAATTTGACGAGGACACTCGCACTTTATATTTATGACTGATGGACTGTTATGGATAAAAACTAGATGGACATATTAAATAATCTAGGACAAAGGACAATTAACCCATGGGCATAAAACTAAAATCAACACGTCAAACATCATGATTACGGAAGTTTAAATAAGCATAATTCTTTTATTTCATATTTAATTTCCTTTATTTTATATTTAATTGCACTTCTAATTATCGCATTTTTATTGTTGTTGTATTTAATTGCACTTTTAATTATCGTACTTTTTAATTATCGCAAGTTTATTTTATCGCACTTTTATTATTCGCAATTTCATTATTATTATTTACTTTACCCTTTAATTTAAGTCTTGTATTTATTTTTAATATTTTACATTTGGTTTTAACTGCGACTAAAGTTTTAAAATCAACAAACCGGTCATTAAACGGTAAAAACCCTCCTTTATAATAATAATATTACTTATGTATATATATTTGTATTTTTATAAAAGTAAACTAATATAGCGTTAAGCTTTGTTTAAAAAGATTCCCTGTGAAATGAACCGGACTTACTAAAAACTAAACTACTGTACGATTAGGTACACTGCCTATAAGTGTTGTAGCAAGGTTTAAGTATATCCATTCTCTAAATAAATAAATATCTTGTGTAAAAATGTATCGTATTTAATAGTATTTCCTGCTAAAATTTAAGCTATTTTATATACACCTCGCACGACATCAAGTTATTTTTGGCGCCGCTGCCGGGGATTTTTCTTAAACGCCGGAAGCGCAACGCTAATAAAAAAAAAAGATTTTTAGTTTACTTTTATTAAAAATCATTTTTATAAAAATACGTTTTAAATATTCGAAAATATAAAAAGAAAAACAAAAATATAAGTATTTTTAAGATTTGTTAAATATTTAAGTTTTATAAAGTTTCTTTAGTTTGTAAAAATATAAGTTTTATTTAATTTATTTTATAAATATATTTTATAAATATAAAAGACTGAAAAAAATATATAAATATATATAAATCTATTTTTTTTAGATTGTTATAAAGTATTTTATTTTTATCTTAGTTATTAAAGATAAGTTTTATTTAAATTATATAAATATTTTAATTAGATTTTAAAACAGAAAATATAAAAACAGAAAATATAAAAAAAAAAACGCGTCGAATTTTAAACCTGTCAGTTGAATTTTGGAACCCCGCGACTCGCGGGGTTTGATGCCTTGAATACCGCGACTCGCGGAGACACTCTGACACGGGTACACAGAACCCTAATTTACATTAATTACGGAGTATTATTAATTATTATTAATTAATTTGTATTAGGGTTAAATATTTAATTAATTTAGTAGTTAATTTAAGTTTTAATTAATTTGTATATTTAGTTTATTAAGGTTAATTAAATTGTAAAATTAATAGTTTTATAAAATAAATAATATAAAAATAATATTTTTATAAAAAATTGTACTTTTTACAACTTTTTGTATATTTTTATATTTTATCCCTTTTTAATTGTTTTAGCGTAATATTTGTATTTTTCGCTCATATTTAGTTTTAAACTTAGTTTTTGCCATAGTTATTTTTATTTCTAGATTTTTAGGCTTTGCCGTAGAATTCCTTAAGTGCTTTTTCTTTAGACTAAAATTTAGGTGCTTTAGAATTTTGTGACACCTTTTTAAGTTTTAGTTTCTTTTTAAGTTATTTCCATTTGGGATTTAGTTTTTATTGTAAGCTTTAATATTTTTAGACGCCTTTTACCTATGTATCAATTATCATTCCAATTAGTAATCTCAATTTGCGATTATAATTTTAAGTTAGTTGTAGTAATAAGGTTAGGTTAGTCAAGTGTTTTTAAGTTTTATAAGTTTCTTTTATTTTTCCGTCACCTTTTATTTTTCAACCATTTTTCTTTTTTGACCTTTTTCCGACGAACTCTTTTTCTTTCTTATTTCTCGCTATTCTAGTTTTAGGACATAGATTTTTATTCTACTTCTTATCTAAATTTCTTAAAATTATGAAAATTTATTTTAAGTGGTTAAATTGATAGACATCAAAATTTTCTGGTTCGTAGTAATAGTTGGATTTGTACGTAGACCGGGTTATTGTAGCCAAACAGTCCTCAATTATATTGAGACCAAAAAAAATCCTGCCCCTCTGCTGCATCTTTTGGCTATTCGAAACGTGGGCAAAATCAGAAAAGTCTATTGATTGGATAACTTATTATAATTTTTCTTTCTTTTTAAAAACTAATAGGATATTCAGTGAATGCACCGAGCAAGACGTTCACCACCTGTAACTAGATCAAGACATTTAGCAAATATTACCGCCGTTGATTTTTCTTTAGAATCGTCATCCAGTCGACCAAGTACTTCAGTTCAAATTTCAGATAATCCATTTTTTGAACCCAACCTCACAATTGAGAATTCGGAGAATATTCAGGGACGATTCGTAGATCCTGAACCACTAAACTTTCCTCCGGAACCACCAATCATTCAAACAGAGATTGTTGAGGAACGAACCATTAAATCAGAATCCTCTAGTGATTCCGATTCAACAAAGTCAATTATGGAGAATCTGGAACCTTTAAGTATGGAAGACCGAATGAGAGCTAAACGCACTGGCCAAGGTCACGCAATTACTCATCCAGACATTAATGCGCCAGATTATGAAATCAAAGGACAAATTCTACACATGGTGACTAATCAATGCCAATTTAGTGGTGCGCCGAAGGAAGATCCAAATGAACATCTACGTACCTTTAATAGGATCTGCACACTATTTAAAATCCGAGAAGTGGAGGATGAACAGATATATCTCATGTTATTTCCCTGGACTTTAAAGGGAGAAGCCAAAGATTGGTTGGAATCATTACCTGAAGGGGCGATTGAGACATGGGATGTTTTAGTTGAAAAATTTCTTAAACAATTCTTTCCTGCATCTAAAGCTGTAAGACTTCAAGCAGAAATTGTTACATTCACACAGAAGCCAAATGAAACTCTATATGAGGCGTGGACAAGATATGGAAAGTTATTAAGAGGATGTCCGCAACATGGTTTAGACACCTGTCAAATAGTACAAATATTCTACCAAGGATGCGACATCACTACAAGGAAAGACATAGATATAGCAGCTGGTGGTTCTATTATGAAGAAAACCGAAACTGATGCTTACAAAATTATTGATAACACTGCTTCCCACTCACATGAGTGGCACCAAGAAAAAGATATCGTTAGATCATCTAAAGCAGCTAGAGCCGATTCTAGCCATGACTTAGATTCCATTTCCGCAAAGATAGATGATGTGGAGAGACGAATGGAAAAGATGACTAAAGATATTCACTCAATACGAATTAGTTGTGAGCAGTGTGGAGGACCACATTTGACAAAAGATTGTCTCAGTATTGAATTAACAATGGAACAAAGAGAGAATATTTCATACATAAACCAAAGGCCTGGAAATAATTATCAGAATAATTATCAACCGCCAAGACCGATTTACAATCAAAACCAAAATTATAACCGAAATATTCCATACAACAACCAACAAGGTCCTAGCAATCAACAAGTATCCAATAATACTTACAATCAGCAAAGACCTAATTTTCAAAACAAACCACCACAACAAACCGATGATAAAAAGCCGAATTTAGAGGATATGATGACGAAGCTAGTTGAAACTCAAACGCAGTTTTTCACATCTCAGAAACAAACCAATGAACAAAATGCTCAAGCATTTAGAAATCAACAAGCTTCTATTCAAAATCTGGAACAAGAAGTAAGTAACCTAGCAAGGTTAATAGGTGAAAGAAAACCGGGAAGTCTACCTAGTGATACAAATGCTAACCCCCGGAATGAAACAGCTAAAGCCATTACTACAAGAAGTGGTACAACACTTAAACCACCTGAAATACCTGTAACTTCTGATGAAGTTATTCCTACTCCACAAGAACCACAACCTGATCAAGATAAGGAAAAAAACCGGTAGTTGAAAAGGTTAATGAAGATAACACAGTTAAGGCTAAACCTTATGTTAAACCATACCAACCACCACTTCCTTACCCGAGTAAAATGAAGAAAGAGAAACTTGAAGCCGAGCAATCCAAATTCTTGGATATGTTTAAACAGATAAATGTAAATCTTCCTTTCATTGATGTGATTTCAGGAATGCCTAGATATGCTAAATTCTTGAAAGATCTAATCTCAAATAGAAAGAAAATGGAAGAACTCTCGGCTGTTACTATGAATGCTAATTGTTCAGCAGTGCTGTTGAATAAGATACCAGAAAAATTATCTGATCCAGGAAGTTTCACAATTCCATATTTTCTGGGTAGTCTTAGTTCAATAGAAGCATTGGCAGACTTAGGTGCTAGTATAAATCTAATGCCGTATTCACTATACGCTAAACTAGACCTTGGAGAATTGAAACCAACCAGAATAAGCATACAACTAGCCGATAGATCAATAAAATATCCTAGAGGGATAATGGAGAACATGCTAGTTAAAGTTGGTACTTTAGTATTTCCAGTAGATTTTGTTGTTTTGGACATGGAAGAAGATTCTCAAGTTCCTCTCATATTAGGAAGACCATTCTTAAACACGGATAAAGCAATGATAGACGTGTTCGGTAAGAAACTGACCCTAAGTATAGAGGATGAGAGTGTTACCTTTTCAGTTGATAGAGCAATGCAACAACCACAATCTGCAGATGATACATGTTATTATATTCAAACTATAGATGCACATGCAGAATTATTAGAAGAATTTCCAGAATTACAAGGAACAGGAGAATGTTCTTTAGGAGAAGGTAATGAACCAATTGATGAAGCTGAAATGTTAGCTACACTTATAGCTAATGGATATGAACCAACAACAGAAGAAATTCAAATGCTAAAAGAAGAAGACAGATATCGATACAAATCATCGATAGAAGAACCTCCGAAATTAGAGTTAAAGCCACTTCCAAACCATTTGGAATACGCTTATTTACATGGTGAATCTGAATTACCTGTAATAATATCGTCTTCTCTTACTGAAAATGAGAAATCACAACTCATTTCTGTGTTGAAAGCTCATAAACCAGCCATTGCATGAAAGATTCATGATATTAAAGGAATAAGTCCTTCGTATTGCACACATAAAATCCTTATGGAAGAAGGTCATAAAACGTATGTGCAACGCCAACGAAGACTAAATCCTAATATGCAAGATGTTGTTAAGAAAGAGATTATTAAACTGCTAGATGCAGGTCTAATTTATCCAATCTCTGATAGTCCATGGGTAAGCCCAGTTCAATGCGTACCTAAGAAGGGTGGCATGACTGTCATTACAAATGAGAAAAATGAGCTTATTCCTACTAGGACTGTAAAAGGATGGCGTGTATGTATTGATTATAGAAAATTAAATGACGCCACCAGAAAAGATCACTTTCCCTTACCTTTCATAGATCAAATGTTGGAAAGATTAGCCGGAAATAGTTACTATTGTTTTCTAGATGGATTTTCCGGATATTTTCAAATTCCAATAGCGCCCGAAGACCAAGAGAAAACCACATTCACGTGCCCTTATGGTACTTTTGCTTACAAACGCATGCCATTTAGACTTTGCAACGCCCCTGCAACCTTTCAAAGGTGTATGATGGCGATTTTTCACGACATGATAGAAGAATGCATGGAAGTTTTCATGGATGACTTTTCAGTCTTCGGTGATACATTTGAATCATGTCTAGTGTGATGACCCAGAAATTTCGACTAAATTTAAACTTAATCTTTGTATGATTAACATTTCCGACACGATAAGCAAAGTCTGTAAAACTGAATCTCAAAATTTTTGAATTACTTTTATATATTTAAATACCCTTCGGTTGTTTTCGACGATTCGCGAACAATTATATGTAAATAGATACATATATACTATAACATGAAAAGGTAACAATGTATTAATTGTTTGATACCGTACATTAAACTTATTGGTTTAAATATCTATTTGAATGTATATGATAAGTTGAAATATTTATTATTAAAATTTATTTATAAATAACTTCCAATGTGTATTTAAAAACTGATTTATGTATATTAAAAAGATATATACATATATATAATAAACGATAGTAACATTCGTTTATTGATTCAATTGATATTTAGATAAGTTAACTAAAGCGTTTAAGATGAACCAGTTAAACACTAATTTGTTACAGTGTTTTCAAATTGCCACATTACTCAAAATGCTACAGTGTTTTCGAAAATCACTATTTGCTACAGTGAAATTGACTTTGCTACAGTGAATTGCTACAGTAAAAAATGCTCAAATGTACAAGATACAATTAAAAAGGTTCAAATTATTGATGAAGAATGTCTAAAAATGACAAGAGTACAAGTTGCGGAACGCAAAGTACACGATATAAAATAGTACGCAAGGACGTCTGAAAATCCGGAACCGGGACCCGAGTCAAGAAGAAACGCCCGACGCAACGGACCAAGAATATCTAGTCTACTATGCACAAGAATAAAATATAATATATAAATAATTATATTAATTATTTATATATTTATATTTATTTTATATTATGTCGACAAGCTAGGAGCCAAAACAATGTGAGCTGTCCCTGGTCCTCATGCGAGTCGCATGGCCAGAAGGCCATTTCCATGCGAGTCGCATGACTCCAGATTCCAGGCCAGGTACTATAAATTCAGGTGTTTTGCTCGAATGAAAAATCAAACACACATACACAAATATATATTACTCCGTATAATATTTATTATTATTATTATTATTATTATTATTATTATTATTATTATTATTATTATTATTATTATTATTATTATTATTATTATTAAGATTATTATTAATCTTATTAATCTTATTATTAGTATTATTATTTTTGCGATACAAAAATAATAATGTACATAAAATATTACGACGGAGTACTGTCCAAGTAATTTTCAAAACGAGTTTCCGAGCGAGCTAGAGCTAAGGAAAATATGGGTTATTGCCAAGGAGGTTATGGGTAATGTTCGGGGGTATTTTTGTGAATCAAACCTCGTGTTTATTATCTCCGATGCGTCTACATGCTTTCCTACAATATTGTATATCAATATTAAACAGTGAGTTTCATAAGATCCCTTTTACTCTCTACATTTTTGGGCTGAGAATACATGCAAATGTTTTATTAACCGATATACAATATTTATATGTGTGAGTTTCATATGATTCTTTTTTTTCAAATTATATTTTTGGGCTGAGAATACATGCGCAGTTTTATAAACTGTTTTACTAAATGGATACAAATACTAAAACTGATTTTGTGTGAGTTTCATATGATCCCTTTTACTCAATATATTTTTGGGCTGAGAATACATGCAAATGCTTTATTAACCGATATACAATATTTATATGCGTGAGTTTCATTTGCTCCCTTTTTAATTGCTTTTGCAATATATATTTTTGGGCTGAGAATATATGCACTTTATTTTAAACGCAATGGATACAAGTACATACTAAATTCTACACTGAGTTTGAACCAAAAATCCCTTAGCTTTGGTAACTGTTAACTGCCAGTTATAAGAACTGGTGGGCGCGAGTAGTAGTATATGGATCCATAGGGCTTGATATCCCCGTCCGAGCTAGAGCACTAGCCTTTTAACGGACGTATGCTATTTGAGAAGCGTACACGTTGGTTTGCGTGTATTATTAAGATGATTATACAAAGGGTACAAATTATATAAACGTTAAAGTTTAGTTACCAGGGTGCTCAATTTTGTAGAACCGATTGATAAACGTTTCGGATGAAACAACTGAAATCTTGTGATCCACCTTTTATTTAAAACATAATGATAAACGTTTTGAATAAAACAACTGAACTTTTGTAATCCACATTGATATACGGATTATGTGTAATATTAAAACTATGAACTCACCAACCTTTGTGTTGACACTTGAAGCATGTTTATTCTCAGGTTTCTAGAAGTCTTCCGCTGTTTGCTCATACGTGATACAAGTTATGTGCTTGGAGTCATACATGCTATATACAAGAAACTTGCATTCATCAAACCATTACCATGTATCTTATTTTGACTGTATTGTCAACAGATGTATTATTGTAAACCATTTAAATGGTGATTGTCTATACGTAGGAATCATCAGATGTAAAAAACCTGGAATTTATATATTCATTTATGAAATACCTTTTCAAACGAATGCAATGTTACAAAACGTATCACATAGAGGTCAAATACCTCGCAATGAAATCAATGAATGACGTGTTCGTCCATATGGATTTGGAGCGATCGTCAAATCTAGCTAATCTTGAACGAATGCTTATTAGATGCGAACAATCAAATCTAGTTCTTAATTGGGGGAAATGCCATTTCATGGTTAAAGAAGGCATCGTTCTTGGACATAAAATTTCAAAAGAAGGAATTGAAGTGGATAGAGCTAAAGTAGATGTAATTGCTAAACTTCCACATCCCACCAATGTTAGAGGAGTTAGGAGTTTTCTAGGGCATGCCGGTTTTTACCGACGTTTCATAAAAGATTTTTCTAAAATTGCCACTCCTATGAATAAACTCCTAGAAAAGGATGCTCCATTCATCTTTTCAGATGAGTGTATCAAATCTTTTAATATTCTTAAAGAAAAACTAACTAATGTGCCGATCATGATAACACCAAATTGGAATCTACCATTTGAACTAATGTGCGATGCAAGTGATTTTGCAATGGGAGCCGTTTTAGGACAAAGGATTGAAAAACGATTTCAACCTATATATTATGCTAGTAAGACGTTACAAGGAGCACAAACGAACTATACAACTACTGAAAAAGAACTCCTTGCTATTGTCTTTGCTTTTGACAAATTTCGATCATATCTCGTTCTAGCAAAAACGGTGGTCTATACCGACCATTCTGCTCTTAGATACCTATTTTCAAAACAAGATGCTAAACCAAGATTAATCCGTTGGATCTTACTCTTACAAGAGTTTGATATTGAAATCCGAGATAAAAGAGGAGCAGAAAATCTCGCCGCTGATCATCTTTCTCGTCTTGAAAATCTCGAATTAGAAGATCTAAATGAATCGTCCATACAAGACAACTTTCCTGATGAATATCCATTGAAGATAGATTATAAAGAAATTCCATAGTTTGCAGACTATGCAAACTACTTAGTTTGTGGATTCCTTGAAAAAGGATTATCGTACCAAAGACGAAAGAAATTCTTCAGTGATATAAAACACTACTATTGGGAAGATCCACATCTGTTTAAAAGTTGTCCCGATGGAATAATACGCCGATGTGTATTTGGAGATGAAGCTAGTAAAATATTAAACCATTGTCATACAGGACCAACAGGAGGGCATTATGGGCCTCAACTAACAGCAAGAAAAGTTTATGATGCTGGATTCTATTGGCCTACAATTTACAAAGACGCACACCTTCTTTGCAAATCCTGTGATGCTTGTCAAAGGGCCGGAAAAATAAGTCAACGTGATGAAATGCCACAAAATGTCATCCAAGTATGTGAAGTATTTGACATTTGGGGTATTGACTTTATGGGTCCGTTTCCAAAATCTCATAATAATCTATATATACTCGTAGCCATTGATTATGTATCTAAATGGGCGGAAGCACAAGCTCTCCCAACTAACGATGCACGAGTTGTAGTCAATTTTTTAAAACGTCTTTTTGCAAGGTTTGGAACACCGAAAGCTTTAATAAGTGATCGGGGTACTCATTTATGTAATAATCAACTTGAGAAAGTTCTTAAAAGATATGGAGTAACTCATAAAATCTCCACCGCATATCATCCACAAACAAGTGGACAAGTTGAAAATACCAACCGAGCTTTAAAACGTATTCTAGAGAAAACCGTAGGATCAAATCCGAAGGAATGGTCCATTAAATTGGAGGATGCACTCTGGGCTTTTAGAACAGCCTACAAAACTCCAATTGGAACCACACCTTTTAGACTTGTTTATGGAAAAGCATGTCATCTTCCAGTAGAAATTGAACACAAAGCATTTTGGGCTTTGAAGACATGTAATCTTGATATACATGAAGCCGGACGTCTACGATTAAGTCAACTAAACGAATTAGAAGAATTAAGACATGAAGCATATGAAAATTCGTTAATCTATAAAGAAAGAATGAAGAAATGGCATGATAAAAGAATCAGAAGTTCAAAAGAATTTAAAGAAGGAGACAGAGTTCTTCTTTTCAATTCACGATTCAAGCTATTTCCTGGAAAATTGAAATCAAGATGGTCTGGACCATTCATAGTCAAAAGAGTTTTCCCATACGGAACGATAGAATTAATAAATTCAAATGGGATTGAATTTAAAGTTAATGGTCACAGAGTTAAACACTACATACATAATCCGATGGAAGTCGACAACGAAGTTAATCACAATTTCGACACCAAAGCTAACTAAGTGTGGGGAGAATCAAGTCTTTAAAGGATAATATGTATTTCTATTAGAGTTAGATTGTCTGTTTTCGTGTAATTCTCAAAAATGGAACCCGAATGGTCTTTCCCTAGCAGACCCTAAAGAACTAGTCTTCTCCCCCCATTCTGAATTTTTATTTTTTTTAGGAAATGAAGACTGCCTGTGAACTAAACCATGGTCTAATGCTACACGCTTTGATCACTAAACGTAATAATGACATACTACCAAGTGAAATAGTATCAGTAATCAGAGAAAGAATGGACGGAGTTAGAAAAGAATCCAGATGCGAAGATAATAAGTTACAATTTGGTAAAGGAAAATCAAAATCCGCAGCGAAAAGAAGAGCACGACACCTAGAAAGATGTCACAAATGCGGAAAATGGTCACATGGAGGTAAATGTTCAAATAATCAAACCTATTCAAATACCGAATTTGTTACTTTATGCAGAGATGGACCGTTCATATGTTTAGAAGAAAAGACACTGAATGCTCGAGGTTACGCCTATGTAGCCATGGAAAACTAATTAAACCGACTATCTTATGAATGGGATAGATCATATAACTAAGAAATCTATTTCACAGGTAAGTCTGTACAGTTTTTATTTTATTTTTTCTTATTTTTAACCTTTTGATAATAAATGCAAATTTGTTCGCTATAAAGTATTAAATTGGTATTGAATAAAATTAGGTTTGGCGACCGAAATTATTGATATCATTCAAAAAATTTATTACATCACTGCGCAATTTAACGTTTATTCTTAAGGTATAAATATCTTTAATCAATCAACCCAAAATATTTCAAAAATTCGTCATGAGTTAAATTAGGTCTTGGAACCGAAATTACTTTACCGAAAAGAGGGGCGCATATTTTTGATAATATTTGATTGATTAAAGTGAGATAAAAAGCCAAAAAGATTTTTAATTTTATTTTTACCATGTTTTTAAAATTAATATTTAAATCTTAAATTAATATTGTAAACTTTATAAAAACAATATTTTTAAAATTATAAATATTTGAAAAATTAATATAAGTTTGGTGTGAATTTATAATATGATTTTTTTTAAATTAAGTTTGGTGTGAATTTTTAATTTTTAAAATATGAATTTTTAATTTTATGCATTTCAAATTTTAAGTTTGGTGTGAATTTTTAATATTAATTTTGAATTTTATATTTAAATTGTGTGAATTTAAAAACAAAAATTTACTTTATCTCATTAAGTTAAAAATATGATTTTTAAAATTCGTCGTAAGTTGAAGACTAGGTCTTTGAACCGAAATTGCTTTACCCGAGGAAGGGACGAGAACTTTTATTATCATTATTTTTAATTAAAGTATGCCAAAAACAATTAAAAAAAACCCAAAAATCTTAGCTTTTAAAAACAATCGCTACAAAATGACAAATTTTAAAATTTTGTCGAAGGACGGACTAGGACATCGATCTGAAACGACCTCGTCCTAAATAACAAGGGAAACAAAATTGTAAAATTAATTACTTACTTGTTTTAATTAGTATAAGTTATATAAAAAAAAAAAAAGAAAAAGAAAAATATACCAAACTCCGCGACTCGCGGAGTTTGGAGGTTTAATCTCCGCGACTCGCGGGAAGATCGAATTACAGAAAAAAAATATAAGAGCTGTAACAGCTCAGTTGCACACCTCAAACAAGAAAACTGCGAAAATAACCCTCGAAAATACCCGAAAAATACACCCAAAAATCACAATTTTTAACCGTTAATCATCAAATCTTTTACTAAAATCATGTTGAGAAGGATGCTATCGAGGAATTACTCAAGAAAAACGGTAAATTTCTACACCTAAACACCATTTAATCCGAAATTAGTGTTCTTGAGCAATTTTTTTCCCTAATTTGATTTTGATGCTTTTTAGTGTAATTAAGCTTAAATTGTTTATGTATTATGCTTGTATAACCTAGATTGATGCTATTTAACATGATTAGAAGCCTTAAACTTCAAATTTTGAGTAATCTAGGATTTGTGTTCTTGAGCAAATTTGGGGCTTTTTGATATAAACAGGTTATGGCCGATTTTTGTCATGAATTGTTGCTAACTTAAGTAGTGTAACATGTTTAGTTAGTTAAATGATCCAAACTTTGAGCCTAAACATGATTTTGAGAATTAAAGTGGACTTTTTCAAGTCTAAAATTCATGAACTTGATTTTTGAGAGATAATGCCATTTGAAACTTGTTTAATTGCTAGTAATGATTATTTTGACATGTTATTTAAGTTGAATGCTTATGAACTTGGCGAACATTTTCGTATATGCTTATTTGAAAAAGTGTAGATTTGATAAAAATGTGAAAATGAGCTTAAGTTTGATATAAATTGATCATTTCATTGTAATTATTTTGATTGATGATTTTGCTGACACTAATGCATATTTGGATGCACAAAAATTGTGTTTGATGTGTTTTGCAGACTGAAAGGGGTGAATCTTCATCCCAAGCTCGCAATGCTCCTGCTGAGAATGCGGAACAACAGGAGGTGGATAACTACTACAAGCAGGATATACCTCATCCAGTCATGACATTTTCTGATATGCACTTGGAAGATTTGCATCCGAACCTGAGATTTGACAGACTTTGGATAGATTATCCAAAGTATCAAAGGGGGTTGCATACGCTTCATTCTAAAGTTGTTGAGGTACCTAGGGTCATAGAATGGGGACCCTTAGAAGCTGTAGAATTGGCCGGGCCAATTAGGGAATTACTTGTACAGAGGTATGGTAATTCTACTTTTAATGACTGGGTACGTTTATTCACCATGCGTAGACCTGTATATAAAGTATGGTGTGAAGAATTGTTATGTAGTATAGAATTAAATGATTGGGTAGCTAGTTTAACCGACCGATCATTTATTAGATTTTTGTTAGGAGGTTCGATGCGCCACATGTCTTTACTAGACATGGCTCAGGCTTTACGTATATATACGCCTGAGGAGTTAGCATCTGCCGATTGTAGAGGGTTGATACTAAACGGTAGAAAGATAGATGAAAATTTTGATACACACGGTGTGTGGAGTCAAATGACAAGCCATCACCGTTTCAAAGGGGGAAATTACTCTTATTTGGATATAGATAGAGCTGAATTAAGAGTGATTCATAGATTTTTAGCTAATTCGATTACACAAAGAGGTAAGAACAAGGAAAAGGTAAATGAACAGGATTTGTTTTACCATATGTGTATTCGAGACCCACAAAGCGCTGTAAGTATACCTTATTGTGTGGGTTATTATTTATCAGCTATGGTTAGGGGGATGAGACCGCATAGCATAATAGGAGGTAGTATTTTTATTACTTTGATTGCTGAATATCTCGGTGTGGATATAAGTCGGGGGGGATTATTAGTAGAAGAACCAGAACCCCGCGATACTATAGGTTTAAATGTATACCATGGTGCGAAAGTTTTGAAGAGGCGAAATAACGCCGCAGTACAATACCATGGTAGACATCCACAGGTTGAGAGAAACCAACAGCAAGGTAATGTAGGAGGGGGAAATGAGATGCAAGAAATGCAAAGGTTTATAGCTTCACAGGAGTACGAAAATGCTAGACAGAGAGCATTTGAAGATTGGCAAGTTCATCAGAACAAAATCATAGCTCATTGCCAACATATAGGTAGAAACTATATTCCTACACCAAAACCCATCTTCCCTCCCTGGTCTATAGAGATGCAACCACCGTATCCTATGTATGACCCTGCCGAAGCATTCTATAGCACCTATGGTTATGCTTGGAACCCCTATTGGTACCAGTATCATCCCTAGTCTACTTAGTTTTATAATGTTGATACGTTTAATACTCATGTTAATATTGTAATAGTTTTTATAATTTTCTAACTTTTATTCTTAGATTTTAATAATTTTTGAATGTGGGGTAATATACCAAACTTCAAAAATATGTATATATGTTTGCAGTTTATCTTATGTACACAACAGGGTAAAACAATGCATTTTCAAAGACTGGCATTAAGTTCAGCAAAAGCAACTAATTTTGACGACAAGATGCAAAATATATGTGAAATAACAACAAGACGGAATGAACAAATGATGTGCACCATTTATCATTCAGCAAACAAATGCCAATATGTTTGGAAACTTTGGTAAAATTTAATCATTTTCACACAAATCACCCTCAATAATTTAAATTATTACTGATTTCTTGCAAATGAGGGCATTGCAAGATCTTAAGTGTAGGAAGGGGTTAAATTCTTTCGGATTTTAAAATTTTTATCTTAAACACTTGGTTACCATTAAAAATACTAGTAAAGCAGTAGTTGTATTAGAATCTAGTGCTCTCTGATAATAAAGAACAGCCCTAGTCTTATATACTGACTACCCAATTCTAGTAAAATTTTTTAAAATTTTCAATTAAATGAACTCAAATTCATGTTTATACATATTTATGAACAATAAAACTAGGTTTTAACACCGAAATTATTGTTACCTCAGAAAGGACATAAATTGAGAAACAAACCAAAATGTTAAAATTCATTTAAAATGGAATAGAGGACGATAAAAAGGAAAATAAAAGCCAAGTGTGGGAAAATTTACCAAGTTATCTTAAACATATGTCACATATTTTTATACAAATAACTGAAAATACTTTTGCTTTGAACTAAACTAAACTGTTTTACCTGATTTACTGTAAGAAAGATGGATCTACACGATGAATCAATTCCATCATTAAAAGGAAGTAAAGTCTTCCGAAAAAGAAACGCGCTTCTTGATTTAGGTCAAGAAGTTGTCATCCAGACCAGCTGTAGGTTGACGAAAAATCTAGAAAAGTCATCACTAAAATCAGCAGGAAATCCACGGACCTCAGCATTAAACAGGGTCGCCAAGTGGTCAGATTTATCCTAACCATGAGAAGGATTTATCTCGTACAATGGGGGGGCACCATGCAAATTAGCTGGATAAGACTAATGAATCAGATCCCTAGAAAGGATAATCTCCTTAAAGATTAAAAATCAGCTCTTAAGCCTGATATTACTCAATCCTTGAGATTGACCTTAAAGATTGAGAATTACAAACTCATGGAATTCAATGATATCTAAACTCGAGCTTGAACGAGAAAATATTTTGATCAAAATTACAAACCGATTTGTTTTCTGAAAACCCTATTTTCAATGCATTCATTACCATTGAACGTAAAATCCTAGGAATTCACCTGGAATTCATTAGGTCACCTGAACCAAATCGGGTGTCAACCGTAAGAACGGTGGTTGCATAGCATGGTCAAAGACAAGACCTTGTGCCAGACCGAAAAATCATAAGGGTGAGCTTTACTATTGCTCCTACCAAGGATAGTAATTGCGTCCGACACGTTATAGACCATAATTAAAAGCATGTCAGGGGACATTGCCTTAACAGTTGCTTGTTCAATGCTTTCCTTTACAACCGGACGGTAGTTTACCGAAAGGTAATATACGGGACAAGTAAACTGGACGTGTTGCTTTCCAAATACAAGGTTAGCAAGTGGGTGACACAAAACCGCAAGTTTTGAGCTAAAATTTTCAAATCTGAATCCCACCAAACTCACAAAAATATTTTGCAAACACCGGTAAAGGGTTATTCCGGAAAACTTATCTAGGGTAAAAACTAGATTTAATTTTCAAAAGATCAAATGTTTTCATAAAGATCCAATTTCCTTAATGGATCTAAATTTTTATAGTCATGTAGGACTGTAAACCATATCGTTACTACCATTGTTTATACCACCGTATAGAAATCACTGATGTACAAAGTGTAAAGAATAAAGAAGTGATCCTAGTATTTCAAGACGATATTGCTTGAGGACAAGCAACGCTCAAGTGTGGGAATATTTGATAATGCTAAAAACTAACATATATTTCATAGCATTATTCCTCAAGAAAGAAAAGCTTTTAGTTGCAATTGTTCTATTTACAAGTGATATTCGTTTAAATAATAAAAGGTGAAGACAAAAGACAGATTCGACGAATTGAAGACGCAAACGACCAAAAAGCTCAAAAGTACAAAATACAATCAAAGAGGTTCCAATTATTGATAAGAAACGTCTCGAAATTACAAGAGTACAAGATTCAAAACGCAAAGTACAAGATATTAAATTGTACGCAAGGACGTTCGAAAATCCGGAACCGGGACCAGAGTCAACTCTCAACGCTCGACGCAACGGACTAAAAATTACAAGTCAACTATGCACATAAATATAATATAATATTTAAATAATTCTTATAATTATTTAATATATTATATTAATATTTAAAACCGTCGGCAAGAAAGACTCCAAAAGGGACTGAGCTGTAATTTCAATCTCCGTGACTCGCGGAGTTTAAAGGCAAAAATGCCGCGAGTCGCGGAGCCCCAAACTTTGAAACTCCCTATAAAAGCAACCGAATTCTGAGCATTTTTAATCATCGTATATCTCTCTCTCTCAATATATCATATATATTTATATTTATATTTTAATTTTAATTTTAATTTTAATTTTAATCCTAATAATAAGGGTATGTTAGCGAATGTTGTAAGGGTGTAAGTCGAAATTCTGTCCGTGTAACGCTACGCTATTTTTAATCATTGTAAGTTATGTTAAACCTTTTTATATTAATGTCTCGTAGCTAAGTTATTATTATGCTTATTTAATCCGAAGTAATCATGATGTTGGGCTAATTACTAAAATTTGGGTAATTGGGCTTTGTACCATAATTGGGGTTTGGACAAAAAGAACGACACTTGTGGAAATTAGACTATGGGCTATTAATGGGCTTTATATTTGTTCAACTAAATGATAGTTTGTTAATGTTAATATAAAGATTTACAATTGGGCGTCCCTATAAATTACCATATACACTCGATCGGACACGATGGGCGGGGTATTTATATGTACGAATAATCGTTCATTTAACCGGACACGGGAATGGATTAATAGACACTAGAATAATTAAAACAGGGGTGAAATTATGTACAAGGACACTTGTAATTGATAACAAAATATTAAAACTTTGGGTTACACTCAGTCGACATCCTAGTGTAATTATTAAACAAAGTATTAAAATCTTGTTACAGTTTAAGTCCCCAATTAGTTGGAATATTTAACTTCGGGTATTAGAATAATTTGACGAGGACACTCGCACTTTATATTTATGACTGATGGACTGTTATGGATAAATACCAGATGGACATATTAAATAATCCAGGACAAAGGACAATTAACCCATGGGCATAAAACTCAAATCAACACGTCAAACATCATGATTACGGAAGTTTAAATAAGCATAATTCTTTTATTTCATATTTAATTTCCTTTATTTTATATTTAATTGCACTTCTAATTATCGCATTTTTATTGTTGTTGTATTTAATTGCACTTTTAATTATCGTACTTTTTAATTATCGCAAGTTTATTTTATCGCACTTTTAGTATTCGCAATTTCATTATTATTATTTACTTTACGCTTTAATTTAAGTCTTGTATTTATTTTTAATATTTTACATTTGGTTTTAACTGCGACTAAATTTTTAAAATCGACAAACCGGTCATTAAACGGTAAAAACCCTCCTTTATAATAATAATATTACTTATGTATATATATTTGTATTTTTATAAAAGTAAACTAATATAGCGTTAAGCTTTGTTTAAAAAGATTCCCTGTGGAACGAACCGGGCTTACTAAAAACTAAACTACTGTACGATTAGGTACACTTCCTATAAGTGTTGTAGCAAGGTTTAAGTATATCCATTCTCTAAATAAATAAATATCTTGTGTAAAAATGTATCGTATTTAATAGTATTTCCTGCTAAAATTTAAGCTATTTTATATACACCTCGCACGACTTCATAGACACTCGAACAAGAAGAACAAGAGTGTGACCGAGAGCGTCGGTAGTGCGAAAAAGGGGGCTTCTAAGAGTTTTGGGCCCACGTGCTACAATTGTGGTCGACAAGGGCACTTGGCCCGTGATTTTACGAACTCATCTTCCAACAAAATCGCTTGTTTTAATTGTAACAAAGAGGGGCACAAGAGGCCGGAGTGTCCCGAATTGCGCAACGATAATGTTAAGCGACTAGAGAAGGCGGCGGGTACGGCTAGGGGTCAAAATTATTTGATGACCAATGAGGAGGCCAAGCAATCTAGCGAAGTTGTCTCAGGTACTTTCATGGCTAACTCCAATCCGGCAAGGATACTCTTTGATAGTGGTGCAAACTTGTCGTTTGTGTCACCAACATTTGTGCCCAAACTTAATAAACCGTTAGCTAAGTTAAGTCGTCCGGTAGAAGTTGAAATAGCGGATGGCAAGATGGTGCTAGTGGTTGATGTATGTAAAAATTGTAATATTGTGTTTCGTGTCGAAAACTTTAAAATCGATCTCATCCCGATGACTTTGGGGGATTTTGATATCGTTGTTGGTATGGATTGGCTCGATCATAATAGAGCCGATATTGCATGCCATGAAAAATCTATTCGAGTGAAGACCCCTAGTGGGGGAGAGTTAATTATTCATGGCGATAAACGAAGAAGACTTGTGCCGATATGCACTTTTGCACGGGCACGTCGTTTTCTTGTTGGTGGTGGCATGGCTTTTCTTACCCATGTTGTTGATACTCGAGATGAGCCACCATCCATTCGTGAAATTCCGGTGGTGAGTGAATTTGAAGACGTTTTTCCGGATGAGTTACCGGGTGTTCCGGCGGAAAGACAAGTTGAATTTCGCATTGAGTTGGTTCCGGGGGCTACCCCCGTTGCTAAAACTCCTTATCATTTAGCGCTGACGAAAATGCAAGAGTTGTTAAATCAAACCCAAGAGCTACTTGAAAAGGGTTTTATCCGACCGAGTGCTTCGCCATGGGGCGCTCTGGTTTTGTTCGTGAAGAAGAAAGATGGTAGTATGCGGATGTGCATCGATTATTGGGAGTTGAACAAAGTGACGATCAAGAATCGTTATCCTTTGCCTAGGATTGACGATTTGTTTGACCAACTCCAAGGTGCAACGTATTTCTCCAAAATCGACCTACGGTCCGGCTATCACCAAATGCTGGTCCGTGAGGAAGATATCGAGAAAACGGCTTTTCGAACGCGGTTTGGGCATTTTGAATTCGTGGTAATGCCTTTTGGTCTTACGGATGCACTGGCGGCATTCATGGATCTTATGAACCGAGTGTGCCAACCTATGTTGGACAAGTCGGTAATTGTGTTCATCGACGACATACTTGTCTATTCGAAGAGTATGAAGGAACATGAACATCATTTGCGGAGTGTGTTAAAGACGTTGCGGAAGGAGAAGTTGTATGCTAAATTCTCCAAATGTGAATTTTGGCTAAGGGTAGTTCAATTCATTGGCCACATTGTGAACGAAAATGGTATTCAAGTAGATCCGGGGAAGATAAAGACGGTAAAAAGTCGGGGACGACCGACTACGCCTGAAATGTCCCGTTCTTATTGATTAAAAACGTTCCATATTAATTGATTTCGTTGCGAGGTTTTGACCTCTATATGAGAAGTTTTTCAAAGACTGCATTCATTTTAAAACAAACCATAACCTTTATTTCATCAATAAAGGTTTAAAACGCTTTACGTAGATTATCAAATAATTATAATCTAAAATATCCTGTTTACACACAACTATTACATAATGGTTTACAATACAAATATGTTACAACGAAATAAGTTTCTTGAATGCAGTTTTTACACAATATCATGCAAGCATGGACTCCAAATCTTGTCCTTATTTAATATGCGACAGCGGAAGCTCTTAATAATCACCTGAGAATAAACATACTTAAAACGTCAACAAAAATGTTGATGAGTTATAGGTTTAACCTATATATATCAAATCGTAACAATAGACCACAAGATTTCATATTTCAATATACATCCCATACATAGAGATAAAAATCATTCATATGGTGAACACCTGGTAACCGACATTAACAAGATGCATATATAAGAATATCCCCATCATTTCGGGACACCCTTCGGATATGATATAAATTTCGAAGTACTAAAGCATCCGGTACTTTGGATGGGGTTTGTTAGGCCCAATAGATCTATCTTTAGGATTCGCGTCAATTAGGGTGTCTGTTCCCTAATTCTTAGATTACCAGACTTAATAAAAATGGGCATATTCGATTTCGATAATTCAACCATAGAATGTAGTTTCACGTACTTGTGTCTATTTTGTAAATCATTTATAAAACCTGCATGTATTCTCATCCCAAAAATATTAGATTTTAAAAGTGGGACTATAACTCACTTTCACAGATTTTTACTTCGTCGGGAAGTAAGACTTGGCCACTGGTCGATTCACGAACCTATAACAAATATGTACATATATATCAAAGTATATTCAAAATATATTTATAACACTTTTAATACATTTTGATGTTTTAAGTTTATTAAGTCAGCTGTCCTCGTTAGTAACCTACAACTAGTTGTCCAACGTTAGATGTACTGAAAAAAATTGATACATATTATCTTGAATCAATCCACGACCCAGTGTTTACACGTCTCAGTCTAGATCACAACTCAAATTATATATATTTTTGGAATCAACCTCAACCCTGTATAGCTAACTCCCACATTACTGCATATAGAGTGTCTATGGTTGTTCCAAATAATATATACACATGGGTCGATATGATATGTCAAAACATTTGCATACGTGTCTATGGTCTCCCAAGATTACATAATATATTAGAATACATGTATAATACAATATAAGTTAGCTAGGATATGATTAATATAGATTTGTTACCAGTTTTCACGTTGCTACAACAATAAAAATTATCCAATCTTGTTTTACCCACAACCTCTTCATTTTAAATCCGTTTTGAGTGAATCAAATTGCTATGGTTTCATATTGAACTCTATTTTATGAATCTAAACATAAAAAATATAGGTTTATAGTCAGAAATATAAGTTACAAGTCATTTTTGTAAATGTAGTCATTTCAGTCGAAAGAACGACGTCTAGATGACCATTTTAGAAAACATACTTTCACTTTGAGTTTAATCATGATTTTTGGATATAGTTTCATGTTCATAAGAAAAATCATTTTCCCAGAAGAACAACTTTTAAATCAAAGTTTATCATAGTTTTTAATTAACTAACCCAAAACAGCCCGCGGTGTTACTACGACGGCGTATGTCCGGTTTTACAGTGTTCTTCGTGTTTCCAGGTTTTAAATCATTAAGTTAGCATATCATATAGATATAGAACATGTGTTTAGTTGATTTTAAAAGTCAAGTTAGAAGGATTAACTTTTGTTTGCGAACTAGTTTAGAATTAACTAAACTATGTTCTAATGATTACAAGCTTAAACCTTCGAATAAGATAGCTTTATATGTATGAATCGAATGATGTTATGAACATCATTACTACCTCAAGTTTTCTGGATAAAGCTACTGGAAATGAGAAAAATGGATCTAGCTTTAAAGGATCCTTGGATGGCTTGAAAGTTCTTGAAGCAGAATCATGACACGAAAACAAGTTCAAGTAAGATTTCCACTCGAAATAAGATTGTTATAGTTATAGAAATTGAATCAAAGTTTGAATATGAGTATTACCTTGTATTAGAAAGATATCTTGCTATAAATATGAATGATTTCTTGAGGTTGGATGATCACTGTAACATCCCGAGTTTTTCCGTTAAATTTAATTTTAACACCGTCTTTTTTTTTAAAATAAATCTTTCGTTATTTAAATTCCCAATTTTCGTTGACTAACGTTTATAATACCCCGTTATTAAATTTTAACGTCACTCGTTTACTCTAGCGTTTTAAAAATATTCGATCGGTTAAATTCCGCACCCGCTTTGAAACTCGAGGGACCGGAGTTGCCAAATGGGCAAACTAGTTGACTAGGTCAACTAGTCAACCCATTTTTCCACCATTCATTCATTCCATCATATCCCTCATCTCTTTTCTCTCCATCTCAAGAACACACACATAAACCCATTCCATTCATTCATCATCTAAATTCGGATCGGGAAGCAAACTTCAAAACAAATTACATATTCGTGATCCTCTCTTCATCCTCTACATTTTGATACCAATTTCATCAAGTTTGGGTAACATTTCTAAAACACTAAATTTCTCTAAATTCGTTTTATATACTTGAAATTGTGTTAGTTAGTGTCTATGGCTCGTGTGTAACATGAATATATGTTTTGTTTGCTCGATTTGTGGTTTGGAGTAACTAGTTTGAGTTTTTGAAATGGGTTTGCTTAATCTTTGATTTTGGAAGATTAAATGTTGTTAAATTGTTAAACTAAACTTTGTACCTTTCAAATGAACGCGACATAATTTTGGTCAAACGAGTCTCATATAGGGACTACGACCACGCAACGGGACCTAAGTTAACGACGCCGTCAATAACGGTTTTGGTCGGGTCGTTACAAGTGGTATCAGAGCGTTGGTTGTAGGGAACTAGGACGTGCATTAGTGTGTCTAACAGAGTCGTTAGGACGCATTAGTGAGTCTAGACTACAACCGGATAGTTAGCATTTGCATTCTGACATACATTTGCTATAGATAGCACTTACTTGACTACTTGTGCATTATACTTGAATCATTCTTAGGCCAACTTTTTTTAATGGTACCCAACCTTCATCATACGAACTCGTATTCCGCCACTTTTTGGTAACACACGTAAATTCATGATTCATACACGTATGGATGACGACGACTTCATTAGTCACACTTGTTCGGGAACTCTGTCTCCCGGATTGTTAATTGCCACCGTTTCAACTTACTATCGGTTTTCCACTGGTGTTTCTTACTATCTACTTTTTGGTGTTACTACCATCACTACTCTAGGTGAGTATCGTCATCGCTAATTATCACTACGGTTGTGTACTTTTTGTTATCATGATTCGTTACTCTTTTCGTGCCTAAGGGCATTATCGCTTGACTTGAACCGCAATGACGTGAACAATCATTTATACACTTCCCTCGGGGAACGTTTCTTTATAGTTGCACTAATTCTTTCGATTCAATACGAGTCACGTTAGAGACGTCGTTACACTTTGTTTATTTTAAACTTCACGATTGCACGAACTTGAATCTATAGAGTGATGTGGGAATGGAGGTATGAGTTAGCGTAATATAACGACACTCGATCAACGTGGTTATATTACGGTAAGGCATACCAAAGTTCTAGTGACACGTGATGGTGGTTAGACTCGATCAACCTAAACACCACCATGTGCCATGTACATAACTTCATCCTTTCATGTTTGGACATCCGAAAACTCCGAGAATATTGATAACAACCATACCGGGGACACCCCTTCGACTTTTGTCGAACTATACTTATGCTTCCGAATGAATTACCGATTCTTCTCGACTTCAACCGTATGTTACACGTGTATACTATCTCGTCCTCGCACAGTCTTATTGACTAATTACGATTTACTCGTTATGCTCGCACCGAGGCGGAAACTTCTCTCTCATCACACTCGTACTTCCGGTTCAGGAAATCTTTACTCTAAACTCTCAATGGAGGGAGAGACTCTCCACGTTATACTAGTATTCACCTCGAGGGTGAATAGTCCCGACGAACGTTTTTTTTCAGAAACCGATAAGAACTTGCCCCGACGAACGTTTTTGGAAACCGATAAATCTTCCGCGACGCGAATTTTCTTGAGAAACTTGTCCTAGCTAACGTTTTCAATTCCTAGCAAACTTGTTCAACATGCCTTAGGGAAATGTACCCCGTTTCGGATCGAGATCCTCGTTTCACTTCTAGATTTTGGAGTACCTTACAAAAAGCCTCGGGACCGCGTTTAGACATGAGTACCGCGTACCATCCACAACCCGACGGACCGAACAAACATGCGATTTAAACCTTGGAAACCATAATACAAGTTTGTATTACCAACTTCAAATTTACTTGAGAAAAGTATTTTCCTTTAACCGAATCCTCGTACTACAATGATTTTCATTCGAGTTTTAACGTCACTCCTTTTGAAACCACATGTGACCGGAAACGTCATTCTCCTTTGTCGAACCAAGTAAACGATGACCAATTCACCGGGACCGGGATTATGCATGAGCGACCTAGAAAACTTATCCATATCCAAGGAAGACCCAACACGACTCGTCGTCGCCAAATGAGCTACGCCGATTTAGACGTAAACATTTCAAATTCCACGTGGGAAACCGCGTCACGTTAATAGTCGCACCTTGGAAAGGTGCAATCCGTTTCGGGAAAACGTAGGAAGCTAAATCCGCGATATTTTGATCCTTTAAATTCTTGGGGTGTTTTGGACCCGTTGCTAGCCGTTTAGATTTTCCGACTCATTTTGAGTCTCCGTTTATCCTACATTCGATGAATCAACTTAAAGACGTGTTTTGCGAAACAAGAACTTGTTATCTTCTTTGATGAGCTTACTATCGACGATAAACTTCACTTCCTAGGAGAACCGGTTGAAACCATGAATCGTGAAACAAAAACCTTCAAACAACATACGACCCCGACCTTCAAGTTCGTTGAAATACCCTAGGACGTACTTCTCTCTCATTCGTAGAATTTGCAACGCAAGGTTTCGAAGAAGAAGCAACAACTACTACTTCCAACTAAATTTCGGGACGAAATTTCTTTTGAGGTGTGGATAATGTAACATCCCGCGTTTTTCCGTTAAATTTAATTTTAACACCGTCTTTTTTTTTTTAAAATAAATCTTTCGTTATTTAAATTCCCAATTTTCGTTGACTAACGTTTATAATACCCCGTTATTAAATTTTAACGTCACTCGTTTACTCTAGCGTTTTAAAAATATTCGATCGGTTAAATTCCGCACCCGCTTTGAAACTCGAGGGACCGGAGTTGCCAAATGGGCAAACTAGTTGACTAGGTCAACTAGTCAACCCATTTTTCCACCATTCATTCATTCCATCATCTCCCTCATCTCTTTTCTCTCCATCTCAAGAACACACACATAAACCCATTCCATTCATTCATCATCTAAATTCGGATCGGGAAGCAAACTTCAAAACAAATTACATATTCGTGATCCTCTCTTCATCCTCTACATTTTGATACCAATTTCATCAAGTTTGGGTAACATTTCTAAAACACTAAATTTCTCTAAATTCGTTTTATATACTTGAAATTGTGTTAGTTAGTGTCTATGGCTCGTGTGTAACATGAATATATGTTTTGTTTGCTCGATTTGTGGTTTGGAGTAACTAGTTTGAGTTTTTGAAATGGGTTTGCTTAATCTTTGATTTTGGAAGATTAAATGTTGTTAAATTGTTAAACTAAACTTTGTACCTTTCAAATGAACGCGACATAATTTTGGTCAAACGAGTCTCATATAGGGACTACGACCACGCAACGGGACCTAAGTTAACGACGCCGTCAATAACGGTTTTGGTCGGGTCGTTACAATCACTCTACAAGATTGGAAGTAAGCTAGCAACTTGGAAGTATTCTTGATTTTATGAAACTAGAACTTGTAGAATTTATGAAGAACACTTAGAACTTGAAGATAGAACTTGAGAGAGATCAATTAGATGAATAAAATTGAAGAATGAAAGTGTTTGTAGGTGTTTTTGGTCGTTGGTGTATGGATTAGATATAAAGGATATGTAATTTTATTTTCATGTAAATAAGTCATGAATGATTACTCAAATTTTTGTAATTTTTTGAGATATTTCATGCTAGTTGCCAAATGATGGTTCCCACATGTGTTAGGTTACTCACATGGGCTGCTAAAAGCTGATCATTGGAGTATATATACCAATAGTACATACATCTAAAAGCTGTGTATTGTACGAGTACGAATACGGGTGCATACGAGTAGAATTGTTGATGAAACTGAACGAGGATGTAATTGTAAGCATTTTTGTTAAGTAGAAGTATTTTGATAAGTGTCTTGAAGTCTTTCAAAAGTGTATGAATACATATTAAAACACTACATGTATATACATTTTAACTGAGTCGTTAAGTCATCGTTAGTCGTTACATGTAAGTATTATTTTGAAACCTTTAGGTTAATGATCTTGTATGTTGTTAACCCATTGTTTATTAAATCAAATGAGATGTTAAATTATTACATTATCATGATGTATTAATATATCTTAATATGATATATATGCATTAAATGTCGTTACAACGATAATCGTTACATATATGTCTCGTTTCAAAATCATTAAGTTAGTAGTCTTGTTTTTACATATGTAGTTCATTGTTAATATACTTAATGATATGTTTACTTATCATAATATCATGTTAACTATATATATATATATATATATATATATATATATATATATATATATATATATATATATATATATATATCCATATATATGTCATCATATAGTTTTTACAAGTTTTAACGTTCGTGAAACGCCGGTCAACTTGGGTGGTCAATTGTCTATATGAAACCTATTTCAATTAATCAAGTCTTAACAAGTTTGATTGCTTAACATGTTGGAAACACTTAATCATGTAAATAACAATTTCATTTAATATATATATAAACATGAAAAAGTTCGGGTCACTACAGTACCTACCCGTTAAATAAATTTTGTCCCGAAATTTTAAGCAGTTGGAGGTGTTGACGTATCTTCTGGAAATAAATGTGGGTATTTCTTCTTCATCTGATCTTCTCGTTCCCAGGTGAACTCGGGTCCTCTACGAGCATTCCATCGAACCTTAACAATTGGTATCTTGTTTTGCTTAAGTCTTTTAACCTCACGATCCATTATTTCGACGGGTTCTTCGATGAATTGAAGTTTTTCGTTGATTTGGATTTCATTTAATGGAATAGTGAGATCTTCTTTAGCAAAACATTTCTTCAAATTCGATACGTGGAAAGTGTTATGTACAGCTGCGAGTTGTTGAGGTAACTCAAGTCGGTAAGCTACTGGTCCGACACGATCAATAATCTTGAATGGTCCGATATACCTTGGATTTAATTTCCCTCGTTTACCAAATCGAACAACGCCTTTCCAAGGTGAAACTTTAAGCATGACCATCTCTCCAATTTCAAATTCTATATCTTTTCTTTTAATGTCAGCGTAGCTCTTTTGTCGACTTTGGGCGGTTTTCAACCGTTGTTGAATTTGGATGATCTTCTCGGTAGTTTCTTGTATTATCTCCGGACCCGTAATCTATCTATCCCCCACTTCACTCCAACAAATCGTAGACCTGCACTTTCTACCATAAAGTGCTTCAAACGGCGCCATCTCAATGCTTGAATGGTAGCTGTTGTTGTAGGAAAATTCTGCTAACGGTAGATGTCGATCCCAACTGTTTCCGAAATCAATAACACATGCTCGTAGCATGTCTTCAAGCGTTTGTATCGTCCTTTCACTCTGCCCATTAGTTTATGGATGATAGGCAGTACTCATGCCTAGACGAGTTCCTAATGCTTGCTGTATTGTCTGCCAGAACCTTGAAATAAATCTGCCATCCCTATCAGAGATAATAGAGATTGGTATTCCATGTCTAGAGATGACTTCCTTCAAATACAGTCATGCTAACTTCTCCATCTTGTCATCTTCTCTTATTTGCAGGAAGTGTGCTGATTTGGTGAGACGATCAACTATTACCCAAATAGTATCAAAACCACTTGCAGTCCTTGGCAATTTAGGGATGAAATCCATGGTAATGTTTTTCCATTTCCATTCTGGGATTTCGGGTTGTTGAAGTAGACCTGATGGTTTCTGATGCTCAGCTTTGACCTTAGAACACGTCAAACATTCTCCTACGTATTTAGCAACATCGGCTTTCATACCCGGCCATCAAAAATGTTTCTTGAGATCCTTGTACATCTTCCCCGTTCCAGGATGTATTGAGTATCTGGTTTTATGAGCTTCTCTAAGTACCATTTCTCTCATATCTCCAAATTTTGGTACCCAAATCCTTTCAGCCCTATACCGGGTTCCATCTTCCCGAATATTAAGATGCTTCTCCGATCCTCTGGGTATTTCATCCTTTAAATTTCCCTCTTTTAAAACTCCTTGTTGCGGCTCCTTTATTTGACTAGTAAGGTGATTGTGAATCATTATATTCATAGATTTTACTCGAATGGGTTCTCTGTCCTTCCTGCTCAAGGCGTCGGCTACCACATTTGCCTTCCCCGGGTGGTAACGAATCTCAAAGTCGTAATCATTCAACAATTCAATCCACCTACGCTGCCTCATATTCAGTTGTTTCTGATTAAATATGTGTTGAAGACTTTTGTGGTCGGTATATATAATACTTTTGACCCCATATAAGTAGTGCCTCCAAGTCTTTAATGCAAAAACAACCGCGCCTAATTCTAAATCATGCGTCGTATAATTTTGTTCGTGAATCTTCAATTGTCTAGACGCATAAGCAATCACCTTCGTTCGTTGCATTAATACACAACCGATACCTTGCTTTGATGCATCACAATAAATCACAAAATCATCATTCCCTTCAGGTAATGACAATATAGGTGCCGTAGTTAGCTTTTTCTTCAATAACTGAAACGCTTTCTCTTGTTCATCTTTCCATTCAAATTTCCTCCCTTTATGCGTTAATGCAGTCAAGGGTTTTGCTATTCTGGAAAAGTCTTGGATGAACCTTCTATAGTAACCAGCTAGTCCTAAAAACTGGCGTATGTGTTTCGAAGTTTTCGGGGTTTCCCACTTTTCAACAGTTTCTATCTTTGCCGGATCCACCTTAATACCTTCTTTGTTCACTATGTGACCGAGGAATTGAACTTCTTCCAACCAAAATGCACACTTTGAAAACTTAGCGTACAATTCTTCCTTCCTCAATACTTTGTAACACCTTTCTCAAATGTTCACCGTGTTCTTGGTCATTCTTTGAGTAAATAAGTATGTCATCAATGAAAACAATGACAAACTTGTCAAGGTATGGTCCACACACTCGGTTCATAAGGTCCATGAACACAGCTGGTGCATTAGTTAAACCAAACAGCATGACCATAAACTCGTAATGACCGTAACGTGTTCTGAAATCAGTCTTTGGAATATCATCTTCTTTCACCCGCATTTGATGAAACCCGGAACGTAAGTCAATCTTTGAATAAACAGACGAGCCTTGTAGTTGATCAAATAAGTCGTCGATTCTCGGTAATGGGTAGCGGTTCTTGATGGTAAGTTTGTTCAACTCTCGGTAGTCGATACACAACCTGAATGTACCATCTTTCTTCTTGACAAACAAAACAGGAGCTCCCCACGGTGATGTGCTTGGTCGAATGAAACCACGCTCTAAAAGTTCTTGTAATTGGCTTTGCAGTTCTTTCATCTCACTGGGTGCGAGTCTGTAAGGAGCACAAGCTATTGGTGCAGCTCCTGGTACAAGATCTATTTGAAATTCAACGGTTCGATGTGGGGGTAATCCCGGTAATTCTTTCGGAAATACATCAGGAAATTCTTTTGCGACGGGAACATCATTGATGCTCTTTTCTTCAGTTTGTACTTTCTCGACGTGTGCTAGAACAGCATATCAACCTTTTCTTATTAGTTTTTGTGCCTTCAAATTACTAATAAGATGTAGCTTCGTGTTGCCCTTTTCTCCGTACACCATTAAGGGTTTTCCTTTTTCTCGTATAATGCGAATTGCATTTTTTGTAACAAACGATCTCTGCTTTCACTTCTTTCAACCAGTCCATACCGATTATCACATCAAAACTCCCTAACTCTACTGGTATCAAGTCAATCTTAAATGTTTCGCTAACCAGTTTAATTTCTTGATTCCGACATATATTATCTGCTGAAATTAATTTACCATTTGCTAATTCGAGTAAAAATTTACTATCCAAAGGCGTCAATGGACAACTTAATTTAGCACTAAAATCTCTACTCATATAGCTTCTATCCGCACCCGAATCAAATAAAACGTAAGCAGATTTATTGTCAATAAGAAACGTACCCGTAACAAGCTCCGGGTCTTCCTGTACCTCTGCCGTATTAATATTGAAAACTCTTTCGCGGCCTTGTCCATTCGTGTTCTCCTGGTTCGGGAAATTTCTAATAATGTGGCTCGGTTTTCCACATTTATAACAAACTACATTGGCATAACTTGCTCCGACACAACTTGCTCCGCCATTACTCGTTCCGACACCATTTGTTCCTTTCGTTCTGTTAACCCCTGGTCCGTAGACCTCACACTTCGCCGCGCTATGACCATTTCTTTTACACTTGTTGCAAAATTTGGTGCAGAACCCCGAGTGATACTTTTCACACCTTTGGCATAGCTGCTTCTGATTGTTGTTGTTGTTGCGGTTGTTATTGTTGTTGGGATGATTGTTGTAGTTGCTGTTGTTGTTGTTGTTGTTGTTGTTGCGGTTGTTATTGTTGTTGGGATGATTGTTGTAGTTGCTGTTGTTGTTGTTGTTGTTGTTGTTGTTGTTGTTGTTGTTGTTGTTGTTGTTGTTGTTGTTGTTGGGCCGTTTGTTGTAGTTGCGATTGATGTTGCGATTGTTGGGATAATTGTTGCGATTATTGTTGTAATTGCTGCTGTTGTTGTATTGGTGATTCTTATCACCGTTTTCCTCCCACTTTCTTTTGACTTGCTTCACATTGGCCTCTTCAGCAGTCTGTTCTTTAATTCTTTCTTCAATCTGGTTTACTAGTTTGTGAGCCATTCTACATGCCTGTTGTATGGAGGCGGGCTCGTGTGAACTTATATCTTCTTGGATTCTTTCTGGTAATCCTTTCACAAACGCGTCGATCTTCTCTTCCTCATCTTCGAACGCTCCCGGACACAATAGACATAATTCTGTGAATCGTCTTTCGTACGTGGTAATATCAAATCCTTGGGTTCGTAACCCTCTAAGTTCTGTCTTGAGCTTATTGACCTCGGTTCTGGGATGGTACTTCTCGTTCATCAATTGCTTGAATGCTGACCACGGTAGTGCGTAAGCATTATCTTGTCCCACTTGCTCTAGATAGGTATTCTACCATGTTAACGCAGAACCTGTGAAGGTATGCGTAGCGTACTTCACTTTGTCCTCTTCAGTACACTTACTTATGGCAAACACCGATTCGAACTTCTCGGTCCACTGTTTCAATCCGATCGGTCCTTCGGTTCCATCAAATTCCAAAGGTTTGCAGGCAGTGAATTCTTTGTAGGTGCATCCTACACGATTTGCTGTACTGCTAGATCCAATGTTATAGTTGGTATGTAGCGTAGCCTGTACTGCGGCTATGTTTAAAGCAAGAAAGGCACGAAATTCCTCTTCGCTCATATTCAAGGTGTGTCGAGTAGTCGGTGCCATTTCCTTCAAATAGTCAAATGAAACAAGTTAATCATACAGAATATTAAGAGTAGTCAATAGTATCTTGTAGCATAATATGAACTCATTTATAAAAGCTTTTTCTTCATATTAGCGTTTTATAAGTTTAAATTTGGGTAGTACCTACCCGTTAAGTTCATACTTAGTAGCTAATATACAATTCAACTACCACAATTCTATATGAAAAACTGATTATAATAATATTTCGCGTTCAAACTTTTACACAATATTTTACAAACTTACAATACCGCTTATTTTACATATAGCATGAAATATAGTACACAATAACTTTGATACACGATAGTTGTGAAGATAATTCTAGCTAGTAGACAAGTCGTTCAGCAAAGGCAATAAAGACACGTAATTCATACGTCCAGAAACAAGTCATGCATTCTGGTTTTACTAGGACTACTTCCCATCCTTGGTCTTGTGGAACATAACCGTTATGGTCGTTGATAAGACAGTGTGTTGTAACGTCGTTGATGTTTTAGCAGAGTAGTATATAAAATAGCTTATATTTTTGCAAGAAAATACTATTAAATACGATACAATTTTACACAAGATATTTATTTATTTAGAGAACGGATATACTTAAACCTTGCTACAACACTTATAGGCAGTGTACCTAATCGTACAGTAGTGTAGTTTTTAGTAAGTCCGGTTCGTTCCACAGGGAATCTTTTTAAACAAAGCTTAACGCTATATTAGTTTACTTTTATAGAAATACAAATATATATATAAGTAATATTATTATTATTATAAAGGGGGGTTTTTACCGTTTAATGACCGGTTTGTCGATTTTAAAACTTTAGTCGCAGTTAAAAAATAATGTAAAATATAAAAAATAAATACAAGACTTAAATTAAAGCATAAAGTAAATAACGATAATGAAATTGCGAATAATAAAAGTGCGAGAAAATAAACTTGTGATAATTAAAAAGTACGATAATTAAAAGTGCAATAAAATAACAATAAAAATGCGATAATTAGAAGTGCAATTAAATATAAAATAAAGGAAATTAAATATGAAATAAAATAATTATGCTTATTTAAACTTCCGTAATCATGATGTTTGACGTGTTGATTTTAGTTTTATGCCCATGGGATAATTGTCCTTTGTCCTGGATTATTTAATATGTCCATACGGATTTGTCCATAATAGTCCATCAGTCATAAATATAAAGAGCGAAAGCCTTCGTCAAATTATTCTTATTCCTGAAGTCAAATATTCCAACTAATTGGGGATTCGAATTGTAACAAGGTTTTAATACTTTGTTTAATGAATACACCAGGTTATCGACTGCGTGTAAACCAAGGTTTTACTACTTTGTTAACAATTACACCAATTACCCTTGAATGTAATTCACCCCTGTTTCAACAAGTCTATTAACTATTAATCCAAAGTCAAACGTATGTGGTTATATATAAATACGTCAAATTATAAGTTAGTATATTAAATTAACAAGGTATTGTTTAGTTAATATAAAACCCATTAATAGCCCATAGTCTAATTTCCACAAGTGTCGTTCTTTTATCCAAACCCCAATTATGGTACAAAGCCCAATTACCCAATTTTAGTAAATAGTCCAACATCATGATTACTTCGGATTAAATAAGCATAATAATAACTTAGCTACGAGACATTAATATAAAAAGGTTGAACATAACTTACAATGATTAAAAATAGCGTAGCGTTACACGGACAGAATTTCGACTTACACCCTTACAACATTCGCTAACATACCCTTATTATTAGGATTAAAATTAAAATTAAAATTAAAATTAAAATATAAATATAAATATATACGATATAGATAGAGAGATGGATATATTTTGTGATTTTTGCGATCAGAATTCGTTTGCTTTTATAGGAATTTTCGACTTTTGGGGCTCCGCGACTCGCGGCATTTTTGCCTTCAACTCCGCGAGTCGCGGAGTTTGAAATTACAGCTCAGTCCCTTTTGGAGTCTTTCTTGCCGACGGTTTTAAATATTAATATAATATATTAAATAATTATAAGAATTATTTAAATATTATATTATATTTATGTGCATAGTTGACTTGTAATTTTTAGTCCGTTGCGTCGAGCGTTGAGAGTTGACTCATGTCCTGGTTCCGGATTTTCGAACGTCCTTGCGTACAATTTAATATCTTGTACTTTGCGTTTTGAATCTTGTACTCTTGTAATTTCGAGACGTTTCTTATCAATAATTGGAACCTCTTTGATTGTCTTTTGTACTTTTGAGCTTTTTGGTCGTTTGCGTCTTCAATTCGTCGAATCTGTCTTTTGTCTTCACCTTTTATTATTTAAACGAATATCACTTGTAAATAGAACAATTTCAACTAAAAGCTTGTCTTTCTTGAGGAATAATGCTATGAAATATATGTTCGTTTTTAGCATTATCAAATATTCCCACACTTAAGCGTTGCTTGTCCTCAAGCAATATCGTCTTGAAATACTAGAATCACTTCTTTATTCTTCACACTTTGTACATCAGTGATTTCTATACGGTGATATAAACAATGGTAGTAACGATATGGTTTACAGTCCCACATGACTATAAAAATTTAGATCCATTAAGGAAATTGGATCTTTATGAAAACATTTGATCTTTTAAAAATTAAATCTAGTTTTTTACCCTAGATAAGTTTTCCGGAATAACCCTTTACCGGTGTTTGCAAAATATTTTTGTGGGTTTGGTGGGTTTCAGATTTGAAAATTTTAGCTCAAAACTTATAGTTTTGTGTCACCCACTTGCTAACCTTGTATTTGGAAAGCAACACTTCCAGTTTACTTGTCCCGTATATTACCTTTCGGTAAACTACCGTCCGGTTATAAAGGAAAGCGTTGAACAAGCAACTGTTAAGGCAATGTCCCCTGACATGCTTTTAATTATGGTCTATAACGTGTCGGACGCAATTACTATCCTTGGTAGGAGCAATAGTAAAGCTCACCCTTATAATTTTTCAGTATGGCACAAGGTCCTGTCTTTGACCACTATGCAACCACCGTTCTTACGGTTGACACCCGATTTAGTTCAGGTGACCTAATGAATTCCAGATGAATTCCTAGGATTTTACGTTCAATGGTAATGAACGCATTGAAAATAGGGTTTTCAGAAAACAAATCGGTTTGTAATTTTTTATCAAAATATTTTCTCGTTCAAGCTCGAGTTTAGATATCATTGAATTCCATGAGTTTGTAATTCTCAATCTTTAAGGTCAATCTCTAGGATTGAGTAATATCAGTCTTAAAAGCTGATTTTTAATCTTTAAGGAGATTATCCTTTCTGGGGATCTGATTCGTTAGTCTTATCCAGCTAATTTGCATGGTGCCCCCCATTGTACGAGATAAATCCTTCTCATGGTTAGGATAAATCTGACCACTTGGCGACCCTGTTTAATGCTGAGGTCTTTGAATTTCCTGCTGATTTTAGTGATGACTTTTCTAGATTTTTCGTCAACCTACAGCTGGCCTGGACGACAGCTTCATGACATAAATCAAGAAGCGCGTTTCTTTTTCGGAAGACTTTACTTCCTTTTAATGATGGAATTGATTCATCGTGTAGATCCATCTCTTCTTTTCTTTCATCGGGTAAAACAGTTTAGTTTAGTCCAAAGCAAAAGTATTTTCAGTTATTTGTTACAGATATATGTGACATTTGTTTAAGATAACTTGGTAAATTTTCCCACACTTGGCTTTTATTTTCCTTTTTATCGTCCTATATTCCATTTTAAATGAATTTTAACATTTTGGTTTGTTTCTCAATTTATGTCCTTTCCGAGGTAACAATAATTTCGGTGTCAAAACCTAGTTTTATCGTTAATAAATATGTATAAACATGATTTTGAGTTCATTTAATTGAAAATTTTGAAAAATTTTACTAGAATTGGGTAGTCAGTATATAAGACTAGGGATGTTCTTTATTATCAGAGAGCACTAGATTCTAATACAACTACTGCTTTACTAGTATTTTTAATGGTAACCAAGTGTATAAAGTAAAAAATTTTAAAATCCGAAAGAATTTAACCCTTTCCCACACTTAAGATCTTGCAATGCCCTCATTTGCAAGAAATCAGTAATAATTTAAATTATTGAGGGTGATTTGTGTGTAAATGATTAAATTTTTACCAAAGTTTCCAAATATATTGGCGTTTGTTTGCTGAATGATAAATGGTGCACATCATTTGTTCATTCCGTCTTGTTGTTATTTCACATATATTTTGCATCTTGTCGTCAAAATTAGTTGCTTTTGCTGAACTTAATGCCAGTCTTTGAAAATGCGTTGTTTTACCCTGTTGTGTACATAAGATAAACTGCAAACATATATACATATTTTTGAAGTTTGGTATATTACCCCACATTCAAAAATTATTAAAATCTAAGAATAAAAGTTAGACAATTATAAAAACTATTACAATATTAACAAAAGTATTAAACGTATCAATCATTACAAATTACAAAATAAATAAAACTAAGTATACTAGGGATGATACTGGTACCAATAGGGGTTCCAGGCATAACCATAGGTGCTATAGAATGCTTCGGCAGGGTTATACGTAGGATACGGTGGTTGCATCTCTATAGTCCAGGGAGGGAAGATGGGTTTCGGTGTAGGAATATAGTTTCTACCTATATGTTGGCAATGAGCTATGATTTGGTTCTGATGAACTTGCCAATCTTCAAATGCTCTCTGTCTAGCATTTTCGTATTCCTGAGAAGCTATAAACCTTTGCATTTCTTGCATCTCATTTCCCCCTCCTACATTACCTTGCTATTGGTTTCTCTCAACTGTGGATGTCTACCATGGTATGGTACTGCGGCGTTATTTCGCCTCTTCAAAACTTTCGCACCATGGTATACATTTAAACCTATAGTATCGCGGGGTTATGGTTCTTCTACTAATAATCCCCCCGACTTATATCCACACCGAGATATTCACCAATCAAAGTAATAAAAATACCACCTCCTATTATGCTATGCGGTCTCATCCCCCGAACCATAGCTGATAAATAATAACCCACATAATATGGTATACTTACAGCGCTTTGTGGGTCTCGAATACACATATGGTAAAACAAATCCTGTTCATTTACCTTTTTCTTGTTCTTACCTCTTTGTGTAATCGAATTAGCTAAAAACCTATGAATCACTCTTAATTCGGCTCTATCTATATCCAAATAAGAGTAATTTCCCCCTTTGAAACGGTGATGGCTTGTCATTTGACTCCACACACCGTGTGTATCAAAATTTTCATCTATCTTTCTACCGTTTAGTATCAACCCTCTACAATCGGCATATGCTAACTCCTCAGGCGTATATATACGTAAAGCCTGAGCCATGTCCAGTAAAGACATGTGGCGCATCGAACCGCCTAATAAAAATCTAATAAAAGAACGATCGGTTAAACTAGCTACCCGATCATTCAACTCTATACTACACAACAATTCTTCACACCATACTTTATATACAGGTCTACGCATGGTGAATAAACGTACCCTGTCATTAAAAGCAGAATTACCATACCTATGTACAAGTAATTCCCTAATTGGCCCGGCCAATTCTACAGCTTCTAAGGGTCCCCATTCTATGACCCTCGGTACCTCAACAACCTTAGAATGAAGAGTATGCAAACCCCTTTGGTATTTTGGATAATCTATCCAAAGTCTGTCAAATCTCAGGTTCGGGTGCAACTCTTCCAAGTGCATATCAGAAAAGGTCATGACTGGATGAGGTATATTCTGCTTGTAGTAGTTATCCACCTCCTGTTGTTCCGCATTCTCAGCAGGAGCATTGCGAGCTTGGGATGAAGATTCACCCCTTTCAGTCTGCAAAACACATCAAACACAATTTTTGTGCATCCAAATATGCATTAGTGTCAGCAAAATCATCAATCAAAATAATTACAATGACATGATCAATTTATATCAAACTTAAGATCATTTTCATATTTTCATCAAATCTACACTTTTTCAAATAAGCATATACGAAAATGTTTGTCAGGTTCATAAGCATTCAATTCAAATAACATGTCAAAATAATCATTACTAGCAATTAAACAAGTTTCAAATGGCATTATTTCTCAAAAATCAAGTTCATGAATTTTAGACTTGAAAAAGTCCACTTTAATTCTCAAAATCATGTTTAGGCTCAAAGTTTGGATCATTTAACTACCTAAACATGTTACACTACTTAATTTAGCAACAATTCATGACAAAAATCGGCCATAACCTGTTTATATCAAAAAGCCCCAAATTTGCTCAAGAACACAAATCCTAGATTACTCAAAATTTGAAGTTTAAGGCTTCTAATCATGTTAAACAGCATCAACCTAGGTTATACAAGCATAATACATAAACAATTTAAGCCTAATTACACTAAAAAGCATCAAAATCAAATTGGGGAAAAAATTGCTCAAGAACACTAATTTCGGATTAAATGGTGTTTAGGTGTAGAAATTTACCGTTTTTCTTGAGTAATTCCTAGATAGCATCCTTCTCAACATGATTTTAGTAAAAGATTTGGTGATTAACGGTTAAAAATTGTGATTTTGGGGGTGTTTTTGGGTGTTTTTTCGGACAGTTTTTCGCTGTATGTGTTTTGTGTTGGGTTGGACTGATCAGTTCTTGCGTTATATTTTTTTTTCTGTAAATTGGTCCTCCCGCGACTCGCGGGGATTAAACCTCCAAACTCCGCGAGTCGCGGAGTTTGCTATTTTTTTTTTATATAATCATTAACTTATAAAACAATTAAGTACTTAATTTTAAAATTTTGTTTCCCTTGTTATTTAGGACGAGGTCGTTTCGGATCGATGTCCTAGTCCGTCCCTCGACAAAATTTTAAAATTTGTCTTTTTGTAGCGATTGTTTTAAAAGCTAAGATTTTTGGGTTTTTTTTAATGTTTTTGGCATACTTTAAATCAATAAGATTAAAAATAATGATAATAAAAGTTCTCGTCCCTCCCTCGGGTAAAGCAATTTCGGTTTAAAGACCTAGTCTTCAACTTACGACGAATTTTATAAATCATATTTTTAACTTAATGAGATTAAGTAAATTTTTGTTTTTAAATTCACATAATTTAAATATAAAATTCAAAATTAATATTAAAAATTCACACCAAACTTACAATTTAAAATGCATAAAATTAAAAATTCATATTTTAATAATTAAAAATTCACACCAAACTAAATTTAAAAATTCATATTATAAATTCACACCAAACTTATATTAATTTTTCAAATAATTACAATTTTAAATATATTGTTTTTACAAAGTTTACAATATTAATTTAAGATTTATATATTAATTTTAAAAACATGGTAAAAATAAAATTAAAAATCTTTTTGGCTTTTTATCCCACTTTAATCAATCAAATATTATCAAAAATATGCGCCCCTCTTTTCGGTAAAGTAATTTCGGTTTCAAAACCTAATTTAACTCATGACGAATTTTTGAAATATTTTGGGTTGATTATTTAAAGATATTTATACCTTAAGAATAAACGTTAAATTTCGCAGTGATGTAATAAATTTTTTGAATGATATCAATAATTTCGGCCGCCAAACCTAATTTTATTCAATACCAATTTAATACTTTTTAGCGAACAAATTAGCGTTTATTATCAAAAGGTTAAAAATAAAAATAAAAATAAAAACTGTACAGATATACCTGTGAAATAGATTTCTTAGTTATATGATCTATCCCATTCATAAGATAGTCGGTTTAATTGGTTTTCCATGGCTACATAGGCGTAACCTCGAGCATTCAGTGTCTTTTCTTCTAAACATACGAATGGTCCGTCTCTGCATAAAGTAACAAATTCGGTGTTTGAATAGGTTTGATTATTTGAACATTTACCTCCATGTGACCATTTTCCGCATTTGTGACATCTTTCTAGGTGTCGTGCTCTTCTTTTTGCTGCGGATTTTGATTTTCCTTTACCAAATTGTAACTTATTATCTTCGCATCTGGATTCTTTTCTAACTCCGTCCATTCTTTCTCTGATTACTGATACTAATTCACTCGGGAGTATGTCATTATTACGTTTAGTGATCAAAGCGTGTAGCATTAGACCATGGTTTAGTTCACAGGCAGTCTTCATTTCGTAAAAACCTAAAAAAAAATAAAAATTCAGAATGGGGGGAGAAGACTAGTTCTTTAGGGTCTGCTAGGGAAAGACCATTCGGGTTCCATTTTCGAGAACTACACGAAAACAGACAATCTAACTCTAACAGAAATACATAAACCCCTTTGATTCTCCCCACACTTAGTTGGCTGTGGTATCGAAATTGTGATTAGCATTATTTTCAATTGAATCATCAACAACTTGTATATCTTTGACTTTTACTTCAATCCATTTGTTGATTTTCTCCGTAACTTTCACAAATTCAACTAAAATTGCCTTTTCTTTTGACGATAAATTGGATATTAATCGGTTATATAACTTAAAGTTTCCTTTAATCTTAGCATCGTGAATCCGTTTATAAAGTTTCTTCGTTGAACTGTTAAAAATGGATTCATCTAATTTCGTATCATCAACGGCATTCTTTGTGATTGGATCATCATTAAGTGTTTCTTCATCTTCCCCACACTTATGCATTTTTATTGGTCTAACAGTTTTGGTTTGTGGAGATCTAAACTTTCAGTTCACAAAGGTGATCGATGTATCACCATTCCTAAGTGTTATTCTACCTTCTCTTACATCAATGAATGCCTCGGTGGTTGCTAAAAATGGGCGACCTAGAATTAGAGGAATATCAAGGTTTTCCTCCATATTAATCACTATGAAGTTTGTAACAAAGGTCAAACTTCCCACGTTAACAAGTAAATTATTTGCTATTCCAACCGGGTGTTTAATGGTTTGGTCAAATGATTGAACACCTATTTTGGTTGGTTTTAATTTACCCATGCCTAATCTTTTGTATAAGGAAAGAGGCATAATATTTGCACTTGCTCCTAAATCTGCGAGTCCATTATATACAGCACCATCATTAAGTAAGCAAGAAATGATAAATTCACCCGGGTCTCCTGCTTTAGTAAGTCGAGTTGGTTTGTAAACCTTTTTCGGGTGTTCTTTCCTTGGTTCTTTCATTTCTATTTGAATTTCTTGTTCACATTTTTCTTCGTTTCTTGGAATGGGAGGTTTGTATAGGAATTCTTCTTCATCACTCAAATTTGAATCCTCCCTATATTCCACTTTTGATTTTTCATATGTTGTTGATAACATATTTATGTTTTCATTTTGAAGGTTTTCTTGGGTGGTGAAATTATGATTAACTTCATTGTCAACTTCCATCAGACCATGTATGTAATGTTTAACTCTGTGACCATTAACTTTAAATTCAATCCCATTTGAATTTATTAATTCTATCGTTCCGTATGGGAAAACTCTTTTGACTATGAATGGTCCAGACCATCTTGATTTCAATTTTCCAGGAAATAGCTTGAATCGTGAATTGAAAAGAAGAACTCTGTCTCCTTCTTTAAATTCTTTTGAACTTCTGATTCTTTTATCATGCCATTTCTTCGTTCTTTCTTTATAGATTAACGAATTTTCGTATGCTTCATGTCTTAATTCTTCTAATTCGTTTAGTTGACTTAATCGTAGACGTCCAGCTTCATGTAAATCAAGATTACATGTTTTCAAAGCCCAAAATGCTTTGTGTTCAATTTCTACTGGAAGATGACATGCTTTTCCATAAACAAGTCTAAAAGGTGTGGTTCCAATTGGAGTTTTGTAGGCTGTTCTAAAAGCCCAGAGTGCATCCTCCAATTTAATGGACCATTCCTTCGGATTTGATCCTACGGTTTTCTCTAGAATACGTTTTAAAGCTCGGTTGGTATTTTCAACTTGTCCACTTGTTTGTGGATGATATGCGGTGGAGATTTTATGAGTTACTCCATATCTTTTAAGAACTTTCTCAAGTTGATTATTACAGAAATGAGTACCCCGATCACTTATTAAAGCTTTCGGTGTTCCAAACCTTGCAAAAAGACGTTTTAAAAAGTTGACTACAACTCGTGCATCGTTAGTTGGGAGAGCTTGTACTTCCGCCCATTTAGATACATAATCAATGGCTACGAGTATATATAGATTATTATGAGATTTTGGAAATGGACCCATAAAGTCAATACCCCAAATGTCAAATACTTCACATACTTGGATGACATTTTGTGGCATTTCATCACGTTGACTTATTTTTCCGGTCCTTTGACAAGCATCACAGGATTTGCAAAGAAGGTGTGCGTCTTTGTAAATTGTAGGCCAATAGAATCCAGCATCATAAACTTTTCTTGCTGTTAGTTGAGGCCCATAATACCCTCCTGTTGGTCCTGTGTGACAATGGTTTAAAATTTTACTAGCTTCATCTCCAAATATACATCGGCGTATTATTCCATCTAGACAACTTTTAAACAGATGTGGATCTTCCTAAAAATAGTGTTTTATATTACTGAAGAATTTCTTTCGTCTTTGGTACGATAATCCTTTTTCAAGGAATCCACAAACTAGGTAGTTTGCATAGTCTGCAAACCATGGGATTTCTTTATAATCTATCTTCAATAGATATTCATCAGGAAAGTTGTCTTGTATGGCCGATTCATTTAGAACTTCTAATTCGGGATTTTCAAGACGAGAAAGATGATCAGCGGCGAGATTTTCTGCTCCTCTTTTATCTCGGATTTCAATATCAAACTCTTGTAAGAGTAAGATCCAACGGATTAATCTTGGTTTAGCATCTTGTTTTGAAAATAGGTATCTAAGAGCAGAATGGTCGGTATAGACCACCGTTTTTGCTAGAACGAGATATGATCGAAATTTGTCAAAAGCAAAGACAATAGCAAGGAGTTCTTTTTCAGTAGTTGTATAGTTCGTTTGTGCTCCTTGTAACGTCTTACTAGCATAATATATAGGTTGAAATCGTTTTTCAATCCTTTGTCCTAAAACGGCTCCCATTGCAAAATCACTTGCATCACACATTAGTTCAAATGGTAGATTCCAATTTGGTGTTATCATGATCGGCGCATTAGTGAGTTTCTCTTTAAAAATATTAAAAGATTTGATACACTCATCTGAAAAGATGAATGGAGCATCCTTTTCTAGGAGTTTATTCATAGGAGTGGCAATTTTAGAAAAATCTTTTATGAAACGTCGGTAAAAACCGGCATGCCCTAGAAAACTCCTAACTCCTCTAACATTGGTGGGATGTGGAAGTTTAGCAATTACATCTACTTTAGCTCTATCCACTTCAATTCCTTCTTTTGAAATTTTATATCCAAGAACGATGCCTTCTTTAACCATGAAATGGCATTTCTCCCAATTAAGTACTAGATTTGATTGTTCGCATCTAATAAGCATTCGTTCAAGATTAACTAGACATGATTCAAATGTATCACCGAAGGCTGAAAAGTCATCCATGAAAACTTCCATGCATTCTTCTATCATGTCGTGAAAAATTTCCATCATACACCTTTGAAAGGTTGCAGGGGCGTTGCAAAGTCCAAATGTCATGCGTTTGTAAGAAAAAGTACCATAAGGGCACGTGAATGTGGTTTTCTCTTGATCTTCGGGTGCTATTGGAATTTGAAAATATCCGGAAAATCCATCTAGAAAACAATAGTAACTATTTCCGGCTAATCTTTCCAACATTTGATCTATGAAAGGTAAGGGAAAGTGATCTTTTCTGGTGGCGTCATTTAATTTTCTATAATCAATACATACACGCCATCCTGTTACGGTCCTAGTAGGAATAAGCTCATTTTTCTCATTTGTAATGACAGTCATGCCACCCTTCTTAGGCACGCATTGAACTGGGCTTACCCATAGGCTATCAGAGATTGGATAAATTAGACCTGCATCTAGCAGTTTAATAATCTCTTTCTTAACTACATCTTGCATATTAGAATTTAGTCTTCGTTGGCGTTGCACATACGTTTTATGACCTTCTTCCATAAGGATTTTATGTGTGCAATACGAAGGACTTATTCCTTTAATATCATGAATCTTCCATGCAATGGCTGGTTTATGAGCTTTCAACACATAAATGAGTTGTGATTTCTCATTTTCAGTAAGAGAAGATGATATTATTACAGGTAATTTAGATTCACCATGTAAATAAGCGTATTCCAAATGGTTTGGAAGTGGCTTTAATTCTAATTTCTGAGGTTCTTCTATCGATGATTTATATCGATATCTGTCTTCTTCTTTTAGCATTTGAATTTCTTCTGTTGTTGGTTCATATCCATTAGTTATAAGTGTAGCTAACATTTCAGCTTCATCAATTGGTTCATTACTTTCTCCTAAAGAACATTATCCTGTTCCTTGTAATTCTGGAAATTCTTCTAATAATTCTGCATGTGCATCTATAGTTTGAATATAATAACATGTATCATCTGCAGATTGTGGTTGTTGCATTGCTCTATCAACTGAAAAGGTAATACTCTCATCCTCTATACTTAGGGTCAATTTCTTACCGAACACGTCTATCATTGCTTTAGCCGTGTTTAAGAATGGTCTTCCTAATATGAGAGGAACTTGAGAATCTTCTTCCATGTCTAGAACAACAAAATCTACTGGAAATACTAAAGTACCAACTTTAACTAGCATGTTCTCCATTATCCCTCTAGGATATTTTATTGATCTATCGGCTAGTTGTATGCTTATTCTGGTTGGTTTCAATTCTCCAAGGTCTAGTTTAGTGTATAGTGAATACGGCATTAGATTTATACTAGCACCTAAGTCTGCCAATGCTTCTATTGAACTAAGACTACCCAGAAAACATGGAATTGTGAAACTTCCTGGATCAGATAGTTTTTCTGGTATCTTATTCAATAGCACTGCTGAACAATTAGCATTCATAGTAACAGCCGAGAGTTCTTCCATTTTCTTTCTATTTGAAATTAGATCTTTCAAGAATTTAGCATATCTAGGCATTCCTGAAATCACATCAATGAAAGGAAGATTTACATTTATCTGTTTAAACATATCCAAGAATTTGGATTGCTCGGCTTCAAGTTTCTCTTTCTTCATTTTACTCGGGTAAGGAAGTGGTGGTTGGTATGGTTTAACATAAGGTTTAGCCTTAACTGTGTTATCTTCATTAACCTTTTCAACTACCGGTTCTTTTTCCTTATCTTGATCAGGTTGTGGTTCTTGTGGAGTAGGAATAGCTTCATCAGAAGTTACAGGTATTTCAGGTGGTTTAAGTGTTGTACCACTTCTTGTGGTAATGGCTTTAGCTGTTTCATTCCGGGGGTTAGCATTTGTATCACTAGGTAGACTTCCCGGTTTTCTTTCACCTATTAACCTTGCTAGGTTACTTACTTCTTGTTCCAGATTTTGAATAGAAGCTTGTTGATTTCTAAATGCTTGAGCATTTTGTTCATTGGTTTGTTTTTGAGATGTGGAAAACTGCGTTTGAGTTTCAACTAGCTTTGTCATCATATCTTCTAAATTCGGCTTTTTATCATCGGTTTGTTGTGGTGGCTTGTTTTGAAAATTAGGTCTTTGCTGATTTTAAGTATTATTGGATACTTGTTGATTGCTAGGACCTTGTTGGTTGTTGTATGGAATATTTCGGTTATAATTTTGGTTTTGATTGTAAATTGGTCTTGGCGGTTGATAATTATTCTGATAATTATTTCCAGGCCTTTGGTTTATGTATGAAATATTCTCTCTTTGTTCCATTGTTAATTCAATACTGAGACAATCTTTTGTCAAATGTGGTCCTCCACACTGCTCACAACTAATTCGTATTGAGTGAATATCTTTAGTCATCTTTTCCATTCGTCTCTCCACAGCATCAATCTTTGCGGAAATGGAATCTAAGTCATGGCTAGAATCGGCTCTAGCTGCTTTAGATGATCTAACGATATCTTTTTCTTGGTGCCACTCATGTGAGTGGGAAGCAGTGTTATCAATAATTTTGTAAGCATCAGTTTCGGTTTTCTTCATAATAGAACCACCAGCTGCTATATCTATGTCTTTCCTTGTAGTGATGTCGCATCCTTGGTAGAATATTTGTACTATTTGACAGGTGTCTAAACCATGTTGCGGACATCCTCTTAATAACTTTCCATATCTTGTCCACACCTCATATAGAGTTTCATTTGGTTTCTGTGTGAACGTAACATTTTCTGCTTGAAGTCTTACGGCTTTAGATGCAGGAAAGAATTGTTTAAGAAATTTGTCAACTAAAACATCCCATGTATCGATCGCCCCTTCAGGTAACGATTCCAACCAATCTTTGGCTTCTCCCTTTAAAGTCCAGGGAAATAACATGAGATATATCTGTTCATCCTCCACTTCTCGGATTTTAAATAGTGTGCAGATCCTATTAAAGGTACGTAGATGTTCATTTGGATCTTCCTTCGGCGCACCACTAAATTGGCATTGATTAGTCACCATGTGTAGAATTTGCCCTTTGATTTCATAATCTGGCGCATTAATGTCTGGATGAGTAATTGCGTGACCTTGGCCAGTGCGTTTAGCTCTCATTCGGTCTTCCATACTTAAAGGTTCAAGATTCTCCATAATTGAATTTGTTGAATCGGAATCTTTAGAGGATTCTGATTTAATGGTTCGTTCCTCAACAATCTCTGTTTGAATGATTGGTGGTTCCGGAGGAAAGTTTAATGGTTCAGGATCTACGAACCGTTCCTGAATATTCTCCGGATTCTCAATTGTGAGGTCGGGTTCAAAAAATGGATTATCGGAAATTTGAAATGAAGTACTTGGTCGACTGGATGACGATTCTAAAGAAAAATCAACGGCGGTTATATTTGCTAAATGTCTTGATCTAGTTACAGGTGGTGAAT